>NC_065452.1:85168044-85250464 GCF_917563875.1 Diabrotica virgifera virgifera
AAACGAGTAGATATTCACCATAAAAGTGTTCCAATATTATTTCTTTAATTTCTTAATTATGCGCACAAAAATTTCTTCGAACTTGTACATGTAATTCGGTTCTTGAAAAACATTTCCTGCAGAAACTTCAGACATGGGTTTGGTTGCCAAAAACTTTTAACAGCTGTAATCAAAATTTAGAAAAATCTTGATGATATCCAGTCTCCAACAGGAAATGAATAAGTATAAAGAAGAAGAATTAGCCCAGACTGTTAAAAAATCAGGAGGAAACTTTTCTTGTGAGCTAGAATAGCAACAAAACAACAAAAAATAAAAAGAAACATTAATAGCATACTGGCAAATATATCTCAAACTGAAGAATTTAACAAACAGAAACAGCTCAAAGTACGAATAGTACGGTGTTATCTGTTTTCGGTGTTATTGTATGGAATCAAGGCATGTGTGCTAAAAGAATATTAGTAACAGAATTATGAACAACAATGTTTGGAAAACAAGTAAAAACGAGATGGAGGTTTTGAATGCAATTAAGATAAGGAAATTGCAGTATTTGGGAGGTGTACTGAGAGGGGACACATATATCTTGCTGCAGGTCAGTATATAGGGAAAGATACTGGAAAGGTGACATCTCCTAGCTAAATAGTATGAGACAATGTTACAACAGTAACTCTATTGTTGTTTAGACCAGAAGTATCAAAGGTGAATATTATGAAGCCGTAGTCATAGCCAACCTTCGTAACAGAGATAACACAGGAAAATATAATAAGTTGGGTCATATATTTAGAGGAAATAAATATATAGTAATGCAGCTAATTGACAAAATAGCAGGTCGCAGAGGAGCAGAGAGAAAAAAGCTTCCTAGCTGAAAAGCATTTGAGACCGGACCGAAATACAAAATGCCGATTAATTAGTATATTTTAAGACTAAAATGAAAAAATACCTGTATATTAGCTATGTTTCTGTTGAGAATCATATCAACCCTCTTCTGATAATATATTGTTAATGTCACGGGAATATCTGCAGCACTAATAAATTTAAGTCCCTTTTTTAATGTAGTTATTTTTAGGAAGTAGAGTTTAACTGGCTTAATACCAGGTAGGTGCAGATTATAGATTTTTGGATAAAACCCTGGGGCTACAACCCCTAAAATTAAAAGCCCAGTTTCGCCCCTGATAATGCGACCGATAAATATACTTCATGATCTCGAAAGCTCCTCGGGCATATCACTTTATTTAATATTTCAAGAGACGAGGGATGACTCTGGATTTCTGAACCTGTTTAAACTTCATTTGGCAGATTAATTGTACGGTTAAACTCAACCCCGATTTTGTCCTATTCATTATCTAAGTTATGGATGAAGATGAGTAAAATCCTTTACTGGATTAATTATTAATTAATTTAGAGATACATTTATGTAGGTAATAATATAACTTCTCTGTGTAGTTTGTTACTGGATGCTGAAGTTAATATGAACAGTTTCTTGTTGTTTGTAGGTAATAATAAAATTGATTGTGAGAATTTTTTTGTCTTGATTCAAATAAAAACAAAAACTGTTTAAGGACAAAAAGTCCTTAAATTGTTCTTAAGGGGTTACATAGATTTTGCGGGTAAAAAAAGTGACTTTTTAAAAAAATTATATCTCGAAAGCAAAAAATTATTTTTATTTATAATTAGTACATGTAAAAGTATAGTACTAAAGGTACTCTCAAAAAAATTTTCAGCAAAAATATTTATATTTGTAGAGTTGACTGCAATTTTTCGACAACAGCCCTTTTTTGCGGTGGGCAGCATAACTAAGTCCAGTCTCATCTGAAATCAAAAAATCAAAAAGTTTCTTGTAGTTTGTACCTCCGGTTAGTGAATGAACGAAGGAGTTTTTATTAGGTGAAGTTGTTTTTGTTTTATAAAAAAAACTACTTTAAAAATGGTCATTTTTGAAAAAATGAGAAAAATTGGGGTCGAAAATGTGTATAAACTTATGTAAAATCTTCAAGTTTCATTTTTTTTAATTCCTTCGTTCATTCACTAGCCAGAGGTATAAACTACAAGAAACTTTTTGATTTTTTGATTTCAGATGAGACTGGACTTAGTATGCTGCCCACTGCAAAAAAGGGCTGTTGTCGAAAAATTGCAGTCAATTCTACAAAAATGAATATTTTTGGCTGAAAATTTTTTTGAGAGTACCTTACGTACTATAATTTTATATGTTCCGATTATAAATAAAAATAATTTTTAGTGTTCGAGATATATTTTTTTTAAAAAGTCACTTTTTTACCCACAAGACCTATGTAACCCCTTAAACTGAAATTAATCCCTTGGCATTTTTATAAAATTCCTCCATTTAGATATTTTTTGAAAAATTGATAACCTTTTGAGACGTTTTTGGCTTAGGTTAGGTTAATAATATTTATGTACCCGCTGAGCACCTTTAAACATAAATTTTTTGTTACTATATATAAGCGTATTAAAACTGCTTGAATTTTTTTGCATTGTATGTATTTTTTAAACATACCAATTTAAAGAGAGTCTAAAAATAACAAAGGTCCAGGAAACGATCAAATAACATCTGAGATGTTGAAATATGGAGGAAATTGCATGCATGAAAAAATGCAGATATTAATCAAAAAAATATGGAATAAAGAACAATTACCAAAAGAATGGTGGGAAGCAATAATATGTCCTGTTTACAAAAAAGGAGATAAGAGTGAATGCAAAAATTACAGGAGCATAGCATTGCTAAACGTCGCATACAAAATATTGGCAATGCAGATAAAGAATATATTAAAAAAATAATGGAAGATATAATTGGCGAATACCAGGCGGGCTTTAGACAAGGAAGAAGCACAATAAAACAGATTTTCTTGCTAAAAGAGATACTAGAGGAAAGCTATCAATACCAGAAACTGATTATGATATTATTAATATTTTTGCTTTCGCTCCGCTTTTTCTCGTACTTTTATTATTTTTTAGGTCTCTTATTACTTTTAATACTTCCTTCTGTCAGTTCTTGTGTTTGTTGTTGTTCTGTTGCTTGTGCTCGTTGTTATATTTCTGTTTCTGTTTGGTCTTATTAGCACAGGGTAATAAGGTTTTTTCCATGACACTTGAACAGCCAGGGCACTGAAGCGTTTTTTCGGCAGGTAATACCTATAAGAGCAAATTGTAACTATTTCCTGCGTAGGATCTGGCGGGCATTTTTATTTATAAACAATTTGGTGTCAAAAAATGGCATTTTTCACTTTTTTTCAAATCAATGGAAAACAGGGAAACTTATGGTTTTTTTAGTACAAATATCGATACCTTTTTGGCATAGTAACGTAAGTCACCAAAAACGTTTTTGTAGAAAAACCATGTTTTTAATTTAACCTGGTTAAGCTTATTGAAATTATACAAAATTTACCAGGGTGTTTTTTGAGGTCTACAGTTTAATAAAGAACAATATTTTTTAAAGTTTTTGTATAGTTTTAGCGGTTAATTGATACTTAAGTTATTTTACGGGTTCTAAAACCTTGAGTCTTGATAAAAAATGTAACGTAAGCACACACATACGTTACTTTGGCGGGAAATTGTAGCACTCAAAGTAATTTGGAAAGAATTACAAACAATCGTTTATTATAAGAAACACAAAATAACGTTACAACAATTAAGTAAAAAAGGTAAAATATTTGACATGGAAAAAACTAAAATTTAGTTATATAGCATTGTTTACGTATATTGAGTATTTTTAGAGTTATTATCAAAAGAAAATGAAACTTACGATTATTTTAAAAATCTGATTTTTTTAAATTACACTTTTTATTTTCAAAAATATGCATTCTAAACCGGTTAAACTTGTTGGAATAATTACTTATACTAATATAAAGAAATTCTTGTAAGGATTACTATACATTTTTAATTTTTGTGAAAATGGGATATGTTTTATTTTTCACTTTTTCCTAAAAAATTCGAAAGAGTTCTCTTATTTTCATCATAACTTGCTTAATTTTGAAGCTATTAACTTCTTCTCCAGCTCATTTGATAGATATTCTGAAGTACCTTGACAAGTGCTTAACAGGTATATTTGATAAAGTGCATCGTTTTCCCGTTATTTAAGCTTGAATACTTAGATTTGAGTATTCGTCGAAAATAATATACACTCAATTACCCATCACTCACTTTGAATTAACATTAGTTTAGTTCTTTAAGTAAGGGGTGTATTTATTTTTGTTTATTATCTTGATTTCGTCAATACTAACTATTGATAATTTCGTCAATAATAACTATTTTGTAAAAGCTTATAGTTTTTGAGTTATACGTGAAAAATAACTTTAAAATGAGCATTTTTTTATGAAAAAATAAAATCTTTGATATTTAATAACTCAAAAAGAAAATTTATTTTAATAACGTTATATATCAAATTTGGCTTAGAATTTGTCCCTCTATCGACTTATGGTATTGTTTTTAATAAAATAATTTTCACCCCCGAGAAGGGGTCCACCCCCAGGATAAAAGCGCAAGTTTGCATCCTGTCACCTTTATTCCTTGAGGTATCTTCTAATTACTCACTAATTTTCATGAAAATCGATGAAGGTTCAACGAAATCGAAGGTGAAAGCTTCAGTGACTGCACTATTCTATTTAAATCAGAATAGAAACATGCAAGCAATATTTCTTTATTTCTAACCGTTTTCTTGATACAAGAGTTGAAATTGATAATTTTACAATTTTTAACTTATTTTTTCACAAACATTTTACATTTTCATATCAAAATTTACAAAGATTTTTTAACAAACAATTCAACCAAATTTTTTCTTAGGCTATGTCAAAATAATTTGTAATAAATAAACAAAATTAAATATGAAAAGGAGTTTTACAGGTTCATAATGTTAGTTAAGGTTTCGAGTTTTTTGAAATATAACTACAAAAACATGTTTTTCGTTATAACTTACCTAAAATCAATCATTTAGTTGATTGTAGCATGAATCTGTCACTGTCGTAAGCCAAACACTGACTGCGAAAATCTGACGTAAGTAACAGAAACCGACCGGTACTTACGTTATTATGGCGGTAAACGACGTTTGCTTACGTTATTATTATGGAAATAGTGCTAAAGTTACGTTTCTTTTGCGGGTATGATTAAAAAAATTCTGGACATACGTTTTTAAAATAGTTAAAAAAAAAAGGTTTAAAGCAATTCTAGGCTTACTACACTTTGACAGTACCTTCTAAACACTAATAGCGTTAGTTTAATGGAAAAACATGATTTTCGCCAAAAATGTCACTTACGTTACTTTGCCAAAAATGTATCGATATCTTCGAGATTATGGAATAAGCTTTAAAATGACTTATTGCAAAGTGTACAATAAATGAGTACATTTATTGTTAATATAATTGCGAAAAAAGGTCAAAATTGCAAAAAAAATATTTTCGCAATAACTGTTGTAAAAATTAGTGTACAGCTTTGAAATTTTTGTCAAATAAGGGTTCTTTGGTGCTTAATATGTGATAAAAATTTCAAAGCGATTCATTCAATTTAAATTTTATTCAAATTGTTTATCCCAGATAGCATTTTTTTTGCAATAACATAAGTCAGAAGAAAATTACGTCAGAACCAGTCCACAAGTGTCAAATGAAAGAGCATGAGCTATACTTTCAACTTGGTTTAAAAAAAGTTAATAAAAAATGCATTTATTAGTAATAAATGATTATGCAAAAGTATCGTAAATCTTTCCTTATAAACTGATTATTGTGTTATATAGGGTGTTTCATTGGGAAACGGAAATACTTTAATGGTGAATAGAGGTCACCGAGCCGGTTCTAGATATATTACATTTGTTGCCCTACCGACTTTTGTAACCGAGTTACAGGGTGTTTTATCGATTTTGCCCATTTCTTTCCTAAGCCATGACTTTTGAACCACCGTGTATATGTTTTTGATATTTGGCACACATATGTCACATTCAAAACCCAAACGACCGACATACTAACCATAAGAAAAATCCAGGTCCGGATTATCAAAAAATTATAAAGTAATTGTGACCTTAAAACAACACCCTGTATATTGAAATTTTGAAAATTGTAGCGTCTGTAGCAAACCGAGCCGGCCCTGTCTTTCCACACCACGGCATGATCGATTGGTGTCGATTGTACCCGACCCCACTACCACATGGACTCGAGGTGGTGGTAGGTACTCGGAGAGGCCAGGGCATTTTCAGTCATTCGACAATCCAACATTCGAATCCAAGACGTTGAAAAGTGAAGACGTGTAATAAAGACTTTAACTCTCAGCGTTTCTTTAAATTTCGATAACTTAATGTTTTTTTTGTATTAAGATTTTAGACTCAATAAAGTTTTAATCATAACATTACAACTGGCGTCCAACGTAAAGCCTTTTTAAAATTAATATCGTCGTGTTAAGAAATAAGAATTGCAACGATTCCGCTTAACATTGAACACGTGCAGATTTACGGCAAAACATTCGCAAAGCAGGCTTTGTTTAGTTCACTTATCCGCATTGAAAAAATCCAATTGAAGACACCCGACAAAACATTCGCTTTATGGAGCTTTGTTTAGTAGTTGTTTTCATAGGAAATAATTAGCAAATTCTAAAATAAAGGTAATTGAAGACACCCGACAAAACATTCGCTATCTACGGCTTTGTTTAGTAGTTGTTTTCAATAATAATAACAAATAATATTCAAACTTGTAACTGAATAGTAAATTCAATTGAAGACACCCGACAAACATTCGCCTTTGTGGCTTTGTTAGTAGCTGTTTTTGGAAATTTTGAATAATTTAATAAACGTGTTGAAGGCGACCAACAGAACATTCGCACTTGTGGCTTTGTTTAGTAGCGTTTTCAATACAAAAACGAACATTTCTACATATTACCTATTAACAAATATTTTAAACGTGTTGAAGACATCAGACGAAACATTCGCCTTTCGTGGCTTTGTTTAGTAGCTGTTCTCAACACACATTATATTATATTCACATTTTACTTTGGCTTGCAGATCGTGCAATAAAACATTCGCTAGCTTTTCATTGTTTTGTCAGTTCTGTACGTTTCAAACAAGCGTCGACAAAAATTCGCTTTGCGACGATTTGTATAATTGTGATAACCCGTAAGCGACGACTACACCAAACGTGGCCGATCCAAATCAAAACGCGACACTTAGAAGAAGTCCAAGATTTGCTGAAAATATGACTACTATAACTATGTCTGCGGATCAATTTAATGAATTACTTAGAACAGTCGCAGCCAGTCCAGGCACCAACAATTCCAGCGGTAGTTTTAGTAAATGCACCGCACGTTTTAGCGGTAAACGATGTCATAATACAGTTGAAACATTCATAACAACGGTGTCAATTTATAAAGAAATTGAAAAGATTTCAGAAGCAGACGCACTGAAAGGGTTACCTTTACTGCTTACTGACAATGCAGCTGTATGGTGGCAAGGCGTCCAGAACGAAGCCAAAACCTGGAACGACGCTACCCAATTACTTAGAACAGCATTCTCACCATCTAAACCTGCACACCAAGTTTATGTTGATATATTTAACAATAAGCAACAATCCAACGAAACCATTGATGAATTCGTTACGCAGAAGAGGGCGTTACTCGCTCAACTGCCCCTCAAGAGACACGACGAACAGACCCAATTGGACTTAATATATGGATTGCTGAGTCTCCACATACGGAAAGAAGTACCCCGAGATAAAATAACCACGTTCAGTGAGCTTTTAGATAAAGGCCGACAATGTGAGGAGATTCGCAAAGAAGCTATCCCAGAAAAAGGAATAGACGAGAAACAAGGCACTTCAACAAAACGCAAGCCGGCACGATGTGGATTTTGCCACTTCAAAGGCCACACAACTGATGTGTGTAGAAAGCGGCAGACTAAAGAAAATGAAAAGCATCCCGGTACCGACAAAGCACCTGATACGCAGAATTCAATGAAAGAATTGCCCCAAACCAATAATGGTATCATATGCTATGGATGTGGCAAGGCCGGTTACTACAGAAGCAATTGTCCAGTATGTACAGCTTCGCGACCTAACGTAAACACCCAAGCTGTGAATTTTTACTCCTTCAATACACTACAAAGCTTAAGCACTCAAGTACCGACAATACCAATAACAGTACAAGGCATTCGAGGCATTGCGCATATAGACACTGCAGCCAGGACTAGCGTCGCTGGTAGATCTCTCTATGAGTGCTTGAAGAAGACACCATCTGTTATTTTCAAGAAATCGGAAGCTACGGTAACCCTAGCCGATGGTTCTAACCAAATGCAAGAGCTGCTTAGCACCACAGTTGAAATAGATATTGAAACCAGAACTTTTCAAATAAACTTTATAGTTCTACCGAACGCTTCAGATAATCGAACACTTCTGGGAATCGATTTTCTCGAGAAGGCGGCCATGACCCTACACATACCACAAAGGTGCTGGTCTTTTGCTGATAAACCAGACCAATTTTTTGAGTTTTTGGAAACGACGGATCATACTCCGAATGACAGACAACAAGCACCCTCAAAGAAAACTGTATATGCTACAGGGGTTAGGCAAGTAAGGTCACCGTTTCTCGACATTTTTACATCGCCATTACCGGAAGAGCAAAGTTATAATCTATGCGAGCTAGAACTACCAAATGTACCAACACAGATACCATTAAAAGAAGTATTTCAACACAATGGCTTATATTCGCCAGATGCTATTGATGAAATATTCAAAGACTCGATACCTTCCCTATATAGTAGTCCACCTCGTGATCCTCGAAAAAGAAGAAGGTTCGAAATATTTGGCATAGACGTTGTATTGAATACGGAAGAAGCCTCCGGGCTGACCGAAGGACAAAGGGACATTTTCAATACCACGCTGCTACGGTTCCAAGACATCTTCGCTGAAGAAGGTCCGCCAACGTGCTATGCTCAGCACCGGATCAACACAGCAGATCATGCTCCAATAGCCAGTGCCCCTTACAGGCTGAATTCATCCCGCCAAGCGATCCTTCGCGACAAATTAGATGACATGCTAGCAAAAGGCATTATTGAAGAGAGTGACACCCCTTGGGTATCTCCAGTGGTCTTGGTTCCCAAAAAGAACAACGATCTTAGAGTATGTGTAGACTACAGACGCCTGAACAGTATTACGATCCCGGATCACTACCCGTTACCTAGAGTCGACGATCTATTACACGCCGCAAAAGGTTGCCCATATATGTCAAGCCTTGACCTTCAGTCAGGATATTGGCAGATCGAGATCCACGAAGAAGATAGAAACAAAACAGGATTCATAACTCCATTTGGAGTCTACCGCTTTAACCGAATGGCATTTGGTCTTTGCAATGCCCCTTCAACTTTCCAACGACTGATGGACCGTTTTACAGCCAGTCTGCACACAGTGTCACTACTAACATATTTAGACGATTTAATAATAAGATCTGTTAGCTTCGAGCAGCATATCTGCGACCTAGAATTGGTCTTTGAACGTCTTAGACAATATAGACTTAGAGTAAACCGCTTAAAATGCAACTTTAGTTGCGCTACTATTCCATACCTGGGACATATAATAACAAGAGATGGAATCAATATGGATCCAAGTAAAACGGAGGCGATCGTGTCGTTACCGGCACCAAAAACCGTTAAACAACTTCTTTCGTTTATACAAACATGCTCGTGGTATAGGAGATTCATACCGAACTTCGCTCATATAGCCCGACCATTAACCAATCTCACCAAAAGGAAATCCATCTGGAAGTGGGGTGAGCAAGAAAGGAGAGCCTTCGATAGTCTTAAGATGTGCCTGTCCACGTCACCTATTCTGAGACAAGCTGATGATGCTATCCCTTTTATAATTAAAACAGATGCTAGTGCCTACGCAATTGGAGCAGTTTTGGTCCAGGGGGAGAAGGAGGAAGAACATCCCATAGAATATGCAAGTCGCTTACTCACCAGTGCGGAAAGGAACTACTCGACGACGGAGCGAGAAGCCCTCGCTATCGTGTGGGCTGTAGCCAGGTTTAGGGGATATATAGAAGGCGCAGAAACCATTCTCATAACCGATCACCAGCCGCTTAGATGGTTAATGACACTAAAGACTCCCAGCGGTCGATTAGCAAGATGGAGCTTGCAGCTACAATCCTACAATCTAAAGATTCAGTACTCGCCTGGTAGAACCAATACTGTTGCCGACTTTCTATCTAGACCGCCATGTTCACAGCACACTGAAAACTGTAGCGTATGCAGCGTGCAGATCGACTTACCCGTACGAAGCGAAAAAGAGATCCGCGAGGAGCAATTGGCAGACGCCGAATTGAAAATCATAGTGAATGCATTAGAAAACATAGAGGATTTGGAGGCACACCAAAAATGGTTCAATCGAGGATACCTGTTGCATAGAGGCGTACTCTATCGATACAGTGAAGAACAGGAAGACGACGACGCCAGATTGGTAGTTCCCGAATCCCAGTGGAATAATATTTTACAAGCATACCATGACGATCCGACAGCAGGACATTATGGTGTTGAGAAGACCTTCCATAGAATCTCAAGACGGTACTACTGGCCGAAAATGAGGCAGTGTATTACCAAACATGTTGCCCACTGCCTAGACTGTCAAAGATATAAATTAGCCAACAGGAAACCCCCTGGATTAATGCAAACATCCACAACTAACCAGAGATTTGAAGTACTAGCCATCGACTTATTCGGACCTCTGCCCACATCCAAAAGAGGCAAACGGTGGATTTTTATTGTAGAAGACACGGCAAGTCGCTGGGTGGAACTATTCTCGTTGACCGACGCAACCACTGAAGCTTGTGCACAAGTCCTTTTGGAGGATATATTCCTGCGTTATGGTCTACCCCGCAGAATTTTAAGCGACAATGGGGTACAGTTCGTTTCGGCCGTAGTTCAGCAGCTTACATTTTGTTTGGGAATCAAACAGTCCTTTATTCCCATGTATCACGCCGAAGCTAATCCCGTTGAAAGAAAGAACCGAGACTTAAAGGTTCAACTTGGAATATTGGTTGGAAGAGAACACACAACATGGTGTGAACACATACCCGCCATACGTTTTGCCTTAAATACAGCAAACTGCCAGAGCACAGGCTATACTGCCGCCTACCTAACTTTCGGACGCGAGCTCCGAACTGTGCAAGAAGTAACTAATGATTTAAGTGTCATAGTACAAAACGAAAACTTCGTTGCAGAGATTACCCCCAGGTTGCAGCAATTAGCAACCTCACTTAAGCTTGCACAGAGTATTACTGAAGAGCGTCAAGATCGTAATCAAGCATATGAAAATGCGAAACGACGGCCTGACCCAAAGTATAAACAAGGTGATAAGGTGTTACTACGCTGCCACTTCCTCAGCAATACGCAGCAGGGGTATTCTGCTAAACTTGCCCCTAGAAGGGACGGACCGTGTGAAATCTTAAAGCAGCATGGGCCTACAAGTTATACAATCGTAGACCCCAGGGACAAGAGCACCCCACTAGGTGTATACCACTCTAGCGCCCTTACTCCATATCAGGAGGGCGACACTATTACGGCTGAGCCCGTAAGGACACTACGTAAGCGAGGACGGCCCAAGAAACAGGGACCAGCTACCCATACTCCTACAGAGTCTTCTCGAGCTACTCCAACTACTGGCGACTCGTCGAGACGCCTTCCTCGCCAGAGGGGGAGACTGTAGCGTCTGTAGCAAACCGAGCCGGCCCTGTCTTTCCACACCACGGCATGATCGATTGGTGTCGATTGTACCCGACCCCACTACCACATGGACTCGAGGTGGTGGTAGGTACTCGGAGAGGCCAGGGCATTTTCAGTCATTCGACAATCCAACATTCGAATCCAAGACGTTGAAAAGTGAAGACGTGTAATAAAGACTTTAACTCTCAGCGTTTCTTTAAATTTCGATAACTTAATGTTTTTTTTGTATTAAGATTTTAGACTCAATAAAGTTTTAATCATAACATTACAAAATTTGTTTGCATATTTGAAAAGAGCACAAAAAAGTAAGTTTAATGGTTTGCTTTAATTTTTCGGCCAGACAATTTTATGACTTTAATTTTGAAATTATTTTGAATTTTTTAAGAACTTTGACATTAAAAAGCAGATATTATTAACTTGTAGTTATAAATTATTAACGTTAATGAATAAATACTAATTTTAAAAATAATCAGTACTTATTTACCACATTGGAACGACCCAATTACTAATGACAAGAAAAATCCAGGTCCGGATTAAGAAAAAAATACAAAGTAATTGTGATCTTGAACCAACACCCTGTATATTGAAATTTTAAAAATTTGTCTGCGCCTTTTAAAAGAGCATGAAAAATTGTGATTAAAGGCTTATTTTAATTTTTTCGCTGTTGATTTAATTACATCAATTTTGAAATTATCTTGAAATTTTAAAGAACTCTGAGATTAAAAACCAGGTATTGTTAACTTTTAATAATAATTTAATGTTAATGAATCAATACGTATTTTAAAAATACTTAATACTTATTTACTATGCTGGCTTCATAGATTCTCTGGATTTGTAGCTATATGCACATCATAAAAAATTAGAATTGCGAGAATTGGGATATTTTAATGATTTAGTAAATAATTAAAAAAGCTGCTATATCTAATAAAACAAAAATTCGTTACAATTCAACAATTTAACATAAATTAAAAATATTTGAACTATAACAGTTGCTCAAAATGTCCGCCATTTTGTTCGATGCATTTCCTTGCTCGTTTTAAAATATTTCGAATCGATTTTCTAAGTACGTTTCGGATTGTTCTTCATTTTTCTGGCAGCTTCTTGTGACCTTGACAAAATTGCCGTAATTAAATTATCTGGGCAAAAATTTGACATGCACCTTTTAACGCAGTTTTTATGCTCTTTTAAAATACACAAACAAATTTTCACAATTTCAGTATACAGGGTGTTGTTTCGAGGTCACAATTACTTTATATTTTTTTCTTAATCCGGACCTGGATTATAAGAAATTATACATATTTATTACAATTTGTTATCAATTATGATATAGATAACATTACTTGGTAGTTGTGCACTTAAAACAGGGTAAACAAGTTAATTTTTTTGGAAAAAGTTATTCAAAAACTTTATAAAGAAAAATTGATGATACTTTTGCATAATTATTTATTACTAATAAATGCATCTTTTATTCACTTTTCTAAACCATGTTGAAGATGTAGCTCATGCTCTTTCATTTGACACCTGTGGATTGATTCTAAGGTCATTTTTTTCTGACTTATGTTGTTGCAAAAAAAGTGCTCTCTGGGATAAACAATTTGAATAAAATTTAAACAATTGAATGAATCGCTTTGAAATTTTTATCATATATTAAGCACCAAAGAACCCTCATTTGACAAAAATTTCAAAGCCGTACAATAATTTTTACAACAGTTATTGAGAAAATATTTTTTGTTTGGAATTCCGAACTTTTTTCGCAATTGTATTAACAATAAATGAGTATATCAAACTTTGTAATACGTCATTTTAAAGTTTTTTCCATAATCTCGAAGATATTTGTACTAAAAAAATCGTAAGCTTCACTGCTTTCCGTTGATTTGAAAAAAAAAGGGGGAAATGCCATTTTTTGACAGTTAATTGTTTATAAATAAAAATGGCCGCCAGATCCTACGCAGGAAATAGTTATAATTTGTTCCTATAGATATTACCTGTCGAAAAAACGCTTCAGTACCCTGGCTGCTGAGGTGTCACGAACAGGGTATATTTTTGTCTTATTACCCTGGCCTATACGTCTTATTAGATAATTAGCAACTTTTATTTTCATTTTATTAGATATGTAGTAGGTACTCAAGAACATTAAAACTTCTTATCAGTTCTTTTTTTCGAAAATCCTCAAAACAGTGTATCTGTAGCTAATTAGAAGAGATACCATAATATAAACTTCTCGTCAAAAGTTAGGAATATAGAAAATTAGGCTCATTTTCATACTTGATTTTTTCGTGAACCTAATTTTTGAAGTTATACTTCTTTAGGCGCGATTGAGAGTAAAATTTCATGATACTGCGCGCATGCGCACACAGACAGTATGGAGTTTAGTTGCTAAATCTTTCTAGTATGTATAAATATATCAGCGCAAGAAAAGGTGTGAAAAGGATATATTAGTGTGTTTAGTAAATATATTTATTATAATTTTTGTGTCTTTGGATTTGTCTTCCTCAGGAGTAAGATGAGTATTATTAAAACATTTTATTGTATATTTATTATACATCGCCTTGTCTGTTTGTTACCGTGAATTGTTATTAGGTAGGTTCGAACCGATACAGACACAGTCCTCGTAGCGTATTTGGTATAGCATTCGGCCAGAGATCGAGAGGTCTTACGTTCGAATCCAGTGCAATCCTATATTTTTTTTTATTTTTTTGAAAGCGGTAAGTACAAAATTAGTTTGATGTTAAAAAAATTAAAACAAATTGTTTAAAGTATATTTATTTTTAAGAAATCATATAATAGAAGTATAACTTCTTACGTGCGTACAAAGTACACACACATTCTTTTTTTTTTATTAGTTTAGATTTTTCTTTAATATTCTTTAATATTCACACAGTTGTGCAAAGGTTTACTCAAACTTCTTTTTTGTACTTATACATGGTGAAAGAAATGTTTTTTTAAGTAAAGTTTGTGACACCCTGCGGGAGGACGACGTACAAAGGTTGGTATACATCGGAATCATATTATAGTTTTATGATTTGTAAACATTTTGTATATTGAAAGTCCCTGATAGTCTTAGAGACAAAGAAAATAAACGGTTTTATACTTTAACAAGTGTTTTAACCAAAACAAAAGTTTGAGACACCTTGTAGGAAGAAAAACGCACAAAGGTGGGGATAAATCGATATTATCTTGTAGTCTCATATTTTGTGAATATTTTATTTGTCTGGTATCTTTAATAACAAAGGAATTAGACGGTTTTACTCTTTAATATGTGTTTTAACGGACGACATGCGATACGTGAGGAGGCCATGTCTTATCATACCACTAAGATGAAATTATTTCCTACATATAGTGCGATAGGAACAGAGTGTTCAAAGAAACAAAATCTGTGTAATGTACCTCTCACTATTTAATGAGCTCCACGTAGACACCAAATACAGACTTACTTTCAAGAAAATTCCACTCAAAACATCACAGAGCCTCCATTAAACAATCTCGTTCTCTTATGTTGCAAACCGCTTACCTTATCGATAAGAACTGTTGTTTACCTTATGTGCCTTTCTGTTTTTAACTGTTTTGTTAACTGTTATTTTTTATTGTTAATTTCGTGTTGTTTCAGTTAAAACACATATGTTAACGAGTATTTTCTTTGTTTCTAAAGATATCAGGGACATTAAAAAAACATAATATTCACAAAACATGAGACTACAATACTATTCCGATGTATATATAGTAACATTTGTACCTCATTCTCCCTACAGGGTGTCACAAACTTAACATAAAAAAATATTTCTTTCCTTCTACCCGGTATAAGTACAAACAAGAAGTTTGAGTAAACCTTTGCACAACTGTGTAAATACTAAAGAAAAATCTAAAGTAATAAAAAAAATAGCGGAATCCATTAATCTGTTCGCGAAAAATCAACTATGAAAATGAGCTTAATTTTCTAACTTAATCCCTAAATTTTGCGGTTTATATCATCAGTAATTTTATTTTCAAGTTCATCAGGCTTGATATCATACATTTTAAATTTATTTATTTCCAGTGTCTAAAATTTTGAAATATCTGAATATGCTACGCTGTATCCAGAAGCTATTTATTCAAATCAACTCCGAATGGTATCAAAAGAATTTGCATATTTGACTTATACGAGGAAATTGTGCTTAGAAATACATATTTGTCAACGTTCGCCTCATCTAGTGGCCAACTGACCGGGCACGAGATGATCAAATGAGGCGCACAAAAAGAAATTCCCCGCAAATGTGAATACATCTCCCAGTCATTTATGTATTGTTATCTTGCCGGAAAAACAACCGTAAAAGACGGTTTCCACTCTTTTTCTTAACAACGAATACAGAGACGGAATTCATCAGTCGATATCTTTTTTCATTTCATATCATTCGACAAAAATATTCTAAAACTATGTAACGTTATAAACGTTATCTTTTTATTAATTTATATTTAAATAATTATTTTATTCTAATTTCTATTGAATTATTAATTTCTTAACTTTTTGTTTTGTTTTACTATTTTTTCTTTAACAATAGTTGGCGTCCTATTCCTTTTTATTGGCTATGTATTTTATCCTTATCTTACCCGTATTCTATTCTATATTAATTTCTATACTTCTGTGCTACACGTCATTTGTCAGTTGACAACTCCCCTTCCATTATGTCAAAGTCAGTCTTTTTTTAAGAGGGAAGGGCCGAGTGTTTTTATAATTTTTGTCTCTATTTAAGTGAATGTTTCCCTGCAAAATTCATGCATATCGTCAATAATCTCTTGAGGTGAGTACTATTTTATACTTGAGTTATAATTCCTTTATATTTAATATTTAACCAATATTCATAAGTGTCTTTTTGATAACACATAACCTTAGTTCACCCCAAAACCACGTTTATTTTCAATTTTTTTAATCCTAGTTATATGAATGTATAATCTTACATATACATTTTTTGGAAGTGTGGGAAACAAAAGTTTTCAGTGTTTTATTCTTACATAGTAAATTATATGAAGAGGCCAAAGAAGAGAAAATAGATTCCGAACAATACCGGGTGTCCACTTATATTTTCCCCCATTTTAACTGCCTATAACTTCTAAACGGCTCAAGATAGAAATATGCGGTTTTCGCTGAAATGTTTTATTTTAGTAAAAGTTTTGTCTGAATGGACTGAATTTTTTATATCGTTTTCAAATACGAAAATAAAAATGGCGGATTTTTGAAAAAACGTTGTTGACTTTTTTTAATTGGAACACCCAGCATATTTTTTGTAAATTGAAACAAAGGTCATTCACCTATCCAGCGATATAAAGTTTTTCAAAATCGGGTGTCAAATAACTGAGTAATTAATTTTTAAAATGAGAGGTGCAACGTGGATATCACATACCTAAATAACATAACTAAGCAAATTGCTATTATGTTATGTGATTTCCACATTGCATCTCTCATTGTAAAAATTAATTGCTCAGTCATTTGACCACCGATTTAAAAAAAATTATATCGTTGGATAGGGAAATGACCGTTTTTAGGTAAAGGAACATTTTTTATGTCGCTTTTAAATAAAAAATGGCGGATTTTTGGAAAAAAAACGTTGTTGACTTTTTTATTGAAACACCCAGTATATTTTTTTGTAGCTTAAAAAACGGTTATTTACCTATCCAGCGATATTAAATTTTTTAAAATCGGTTGTCAAATGACTGAGCAAATAATTTTTAAAAAGAAAGATGCAATGTGGAAATCACATAACATATTAGGTTTGTTGTAGCAAACAGTCAAACTAGTCAGAAACGGTCAGCAAACAGTTGGTCAGTGAGAGAACATAATACAGTCACCAGTGCTATCCCCTCTACTCGCGCTGGTCTATTATTCGCTGATTTTTTCAAACTGTTTGATACTGATGCTAGAACAAACCTAATATCATTTTGCTTAGTTATGTTATTTAGGTATGTGATATCCACGTTGCACCGCCCATTTTAAAAATTAATTACTCAGTGATTTGACAACCGATTTTGAAAAACTTTATATCGCTGGATAGGTGAATGACCTTTCTTTCAATTTACAAAAAAATATACTGGGTGTTCTATTGAAAAAAAGTCAATAACGTTTTTTTTTCAAAAATCCGCCATTTTTCTTTTTGTATTATTTGAAAGCGATATAAAAAATTTAATCCATTCAGACAAAACTTTTACTAAAATAAAACATTTCATCGAAAACCGCATATTTCTATCTTAGCCGTTTAGAAGTTATAGGCAGTTAAAATGGGGGAAAATATAAGTGGACACCCGGTATAATAATTAAATTTAGTGCATCTTTTCATTCATAATTAAAAGCAATTTAAAACGAAGTGCATTTAAAACTAATTATTTTAAAAATACCGGGTATAATGTCAAAATAAAACAACACAAGCTATAAAAATTATGATAAAAGACAGTTTTAGATATTAGTTTCAATCCATTCAGACAAAACTTTCACTAAAATAAAACATTTCATCGAAAACTGCATATTTCTATCTTAAGCCGTTTAGAAGTAAAAGCCAGTTAAAATGGGGGAAAATATAAGTAGACACCCGGTATATTAATTAAATTTAGTGCATCTTTTCATTTGTAATTAAAAGCAATTTAGAACTAAGTGCATTTAAAACTAATTATTTTAAAAATACCGGGTATAATGTCAAAATAAAACAACACAAGCTATAAAAATTATGATAAAAGACAGTTTTAGATATTAGTTTCGTTTCAGATACCATCAACATCTGTTTATGTACATTTCACCCTTTTTAAATCCTCAGAACAACCCATGGTGTGCTCTGAATTGAAACCAAATCTCCCTCTCATGTTCGCAAAATTATTAAAAATAATTTACATAAAGGCGCTGTAACGTTGCAAACGTCACATCTTTTATATTTTATTTTTAAATAATTATTTTGCTTAATTTTCTTTAATATTTCACTAATAATTTTCTTCTATTTGTTTTACCTGTTTTGTTCGTTAAAAGCTCGTTGGCGCCCCCTTTTATTATCTTCTATTTAATATATCTCTTTTCATCTAACATCTAAATCATCAACTGAACAAACTGAACGTACCCCGTATATCATTACTCTCTAGATATCTGTCTTACAATACGGAACATGACTGCTACTTCATACGTACTTGGTCGTCATTTCAAATGTCGTTTTCAATGACAGTGACACTTCATCCCTACTCCCTGACACAAATTGAAAATGTAAGGGAAGAATTATTCCTAGGCATGTAATTTGAATATTAGATTTATTTTCCATCAACACTACATATTCTCTTGGGGTGAGTTTTTCATACAGCTGTTTATAATAATTTCTTATGGTTTTTTTTCCTATACCTAACCTTCCATGTCTACGACCACATGGTCAGTTTTAAATACCTATATCTTTTTAATTTACATATATTCATGTTTGGTAATAAAATTTTAACTAGTGATTTTCAATCTTAATTCCATTTAATTTATTCTTGTCATCTGCTACTCTTTTTGATTATTTCTTAAAAGAATGGCAGATTTTGCCACATTTGGTTTAACCTCTTGATTGTCACTTATACTCATTATTCTTCTAGTTTTTGGGATAAAAGATCACCGTTCTCCCTCCGGGAGTTTCAACCCTCAATTGCCGGCGATAGAACAACGGGGACAAAATCATCTAGACTGCAAAAATGAACTTCATCTAGACTGCAATCAACCAACACCTGTAGGCCTGGTGGCCCTGAACACCTACAAACCCAGCGCCGGTTGCAGAACCAACAGCAGTACCATTCGACATCAAGAAGTTACCATCGAACCAGATACCAAAAAGCCATAAATATAATCTACAAATTGTTAGGTTTTGGCAAAAATTTGAATTTATTTGTTAATGCGTATAATAAGTCACATTTTTTATTATATATTTATTGAACAATAAACATGATTATTCAAAAACACTGTTTTGTTTGCTTCCATTCTAAATTTTCAGAGTTCGTATCTAAGATTAGAATAAGACGAACACACACCCTGAGAGACTGAGCTAGGCTGGGGTGAACGATAGCTATCTTAGTTGGTTGAGATAATATTTTCGAATATTGTTTCAATTAGCTGGGGTAGTCTATTGTAGTTTTTCGTTTCACTGGCACCCCACGTTGGGCGCCAAATTGATGCAAAAAACTACCACAGATAATTGAAATAATATTGAAGAATAATATTTCAATTAACTATAATAGCTATCGTCTACCCTAGACTAGCTCAATCTCCCAAGTTGTGAGTCCACCTTGTCCTAATCAAAAACATGGACAATGAAATTCCAGAATGGAGCAAATAAAACAATAATATTTAAATAATCATGCTTATTTTTCATAAAAGACATAATTAATGTATTAAAGAATAATATACAAGATATTGCCGAAACTTTACAGATCAGAGATTATACTTATCGATGGCACTTGGTATCTATCTGCGGGTTTTTGGTGTCTTGCTGTTGGTTCTGCAACGGGCTCTGGGGCTTGTAGATGTTCTGGCCACCAGGGCTAAAGCTGTTGGTTGGTTTCTAGGTGACTAGTTACTGCTGCATCGATGCATCGACGGCGACATTGGGGGCTCCAGTTTCAGGGAGTCTCCCACGAGGTGAAGGGTTGTTTGGTTTATTATTTGTCCAGAAAACCCAAATAGAACGTCTGTTTGAAAATGTGGCTATGAGGCCAGACAATAATTATTATTGCCTTAAATAGATTTTAAAATTAAAAGAAAAAATATTCTTTATTTTGACAAAGAGGAAGGGTTTCACTTGACATTGACAGACTTCGTAAGTGGGGGCTTAAAATTTGAAACGAGAATCGACACTGTCATGAACCACAGAACGATTGAATAATATTGTTCTATGCTGAGATAGAGCAAGAATGTTGAGATATGCCTATAAATAAAGAAGCAGGGCGCCAACCAATTTTTAACGAAGAAAACAGGTAAAACAATTAGAAGAAAATTATTAGTGAAATATTAAAGAAAATAAAATAAAATAATTATTTAAAAATAAAATATCAAAGATGTGACGTTTGCAACGTTACACACTCATCTCACCCATAGAAAAATTTTGAACACAAGTGAGAAATTTTTCCCAAAGAAAACAGCAACGTTACAGAGCAACAGCGACATCTATTAATAGCGACCAGATATCCAAAGAACCGAAAACCTAAAGATTTCTTACGCTGGAAAAGAGATTCTGGTTACAACATATGTTCGAACCTTCTACAATTTATAAAGCAAACGGACGATAAATGGATATATGTAGGGAATATGCAATATGCATTCCACGACACAACAATTTATATATTTATTTACCTAGATAAATTGACGTGTCGTGGAATGCATATTGTAGATTCCCTACATCTCTTCACACAGTTAAGATATTCCTCAAAATAATACATGGAAGACTATACAAAAAGAATAGAAGAAGATATAGATGACACCCAGTTTGGATTCAGAGGAGGACTAGGAACGAGAGGCTCTGTTTGCTTTTAACGTTCTCGCGCAAAGACAACTAGATATGAACCAGGATCTCTGTCTGCTTTATAGATTATCAAAAGGCTTTTGACAGAGTACGACATCAGAAACTCATAGAACTGTTAATAGAGAAGAACGTGGACAGTCGAGATATATGCGTTATTGTCAATCTGTACTGAAATCAAAAAGGAAAGGTTATAATCGAAAATGTCGAAACAGAAATTATAGAAATCAAAATAGGTGTTAGACAGGGTTGCGTGTTGTCCCCCTGTCTAAAAGGGTATATCAATAAACGGAAAAATCTTGAACAACATACGATTCGCAGACGACACCGCTATTCTTGCAGACAGTCTAGAAGGACTGCAACGCTTAGTACATATGTTACATAAAGTCAGTAAATATAAAATATGGGCTACAAAAATAAATGTTAAGAAAGCCCAGTTCATGATTATTTCTCAGCAATATACAGTAGGAAGGCTAGATATCGAGAGAAAAAAGGTAGAAAGAGTGAATAACTACAAATATCTGGGAACATGGGTAAATGAAAACAACGACCCAGGTAAAGAAATCAGGACAAGCATTGAAATTGCAAGACAAACATTTATAAAAATGAAAAAAAAAATGTTTGTTAATCGAGACCTTCCTCTGGAGCTGAAAAAAAGAGCCTTAAGATGCTACGTGTTCTCGACTTTGTTGTATGGAATGGAAAGCTGGACACTAAAAGTGGATATTATAAAGAAGTTGCATTTGAAGAACGCATTTGAAAGGTGATGCTATAGAAGTATTTTAGCGACATTGTGACTACAGGTATGCTACCCCCAGAATTCAAAAGAACTAAAATTATCGCAATCCAGAAGCCTGGCAAAGACAACAAGCTGCCTGAAAGTTACCGACCTATCGCCTTACATAGTTGCTGTTATAAATTACTAGAACGACTCTTATATGTATAATAGAATATGTAATACCATTGAGGACGCTGTACCAATTGAGCAAGCTGGATTTAGAAGAGCACGAAGCTGCTGTGACCAAGTGCTGTCCTTAACTACATTCATAGAAGCTGGCTTTGAAAGACGTGAAAAATCTGCCATAACATTTATAGACCTTACGGCTGCCTATGACACTGTGTGTAGAGGGCCTTATTTATAAGTTGATGAAAAGCATACCCTGTCTCAAAACTTGTCAGCTGATAAATAATCTACTAACTAACAGACTGTTTCAGGTATATATAAATGATGCACGGAGTAACGTTAGAAAACTTAACAACGGCTTACCTCAAGGCTCAGTGTAGCTCTTTTATTATTTAACTTTTATACGGCAGATATACCTTAAAGAAATCGAGAAAATTCGCTTATGCAGACGACCTGGCCACTGGCTTCCAAGATAATAGTAAGGAAGCTGGAGAACGAGCTCTAAACAAGGACCTAACTACACTAAGTAACTACATACTTTAAGAACTGGCGCTTACGTCCTAATACAAGCAAAACTGAAACCTGTCTCTTTCACCTGTCGAATCAACTTGCGGGCGATATTCTTAATGTAACTCTAAATGATGCAGCTATCAAACATAACAACAACCCCAAATATCTAGGCGTCACACTTGATAGAACACTCATCTTCAAAAGCCATCTTACAAACGCAGCCGGTAAACTGAGAACAAGAAACAATATAATAACAAAACTTGCTGGAACAACTTGGGGTGCTTCTGCAGATACTCTTCGGACCTCTGCTCTAGCTTTGGTTTTTTCAGTGGCAGAATATTGTGCACCAGTATGGCTAAATAGTGCATATACAAACAAAATCGATATTTAACTTAATCAAACCATGAGAATAATCACTGGAACAATAAAATCAACCCCAGTGAGATGGCTGCCTACTTTGAGCAATATTGCTCCACCAGATATACGCCGCCGTACAGCAGCATTAGTGAGAGAGTACCAGAAAATTGTAGCCAACATACAATTACCAATCCACCAAGACATACCAGACATCTCAAAAGAGCATCAGCGACTGAGGTCTAGAAATCCTCCAATCAGATCTGCCCGACCAATTGCTGATTCCTATGATATACAAAGGCAATGGTCTACAAGATAGATGCCAACAATAGCAGCAGAATATATTCAGATATCCACCCCAACCGACGGTTTCATCGGCTAGGGTCTGCCCCGGTCCACCTGGGCGAGGCTTAATCGCATACGAACCGGACATGGTAAATGTGCTGATTCTCTGTTCAAATGGGGTCGTGCGGAAAGTCCACAGTGCGATTGCGGATCACCTAGACAGACCACAAGTCATTGTGTTTCAGATTGCCTAAATCGTGCCTACCGTGGAAAACTCCAGGACTTTGTGGAATGCTCCCCAGAAGCAAGTGAATGGCTATGTAAATTGGACATTACTATTTAGGTTCATTCATTATATTTTAGTGTTTGAATAATATATTATATTTGTGTATTTATCGTACTATGAAAGTCCATACGCTAAATAAATAAATATAATAGAAAATATAAATAAAATATTTTTAAAATGCCATGGATCTAACGAGTTACAAATGTAGAACTGTTAAGAAGGCTAAAAAAGGATTGCGAGGTCATAAAGAACATCAAAACAAGAAAGCCGGAATATTTTTTATATTATCAGAGGTGAGAAATATGAGATACTAAGGCTCCTAATGCAAGGTAAAATTAAGGCTAAAAGATCCATAGGAAGACGAAGAATTTCCTGGCTGAGAAACCTCAGAGGGTGGTATAGTTGCAGCTCAGTAAATATTTCAGAGCAGCCGCCAATAAGGTACGGATAGCTGTAATGACAGCGAACCTCCGATAGGAGAAGGAACTGCAAGAAATAGAAGAAATACATATTGTAGATTTCCCATGTCTATCCGTTTATCGTACATTTGCTTTGTAATTTGTAGAAGGTTCGAAAGGCTTCGTTGGATTTCGTATTGCTTTTTTATACATTGTTTTAAAATATCTCGCAAAAATGAAATTTCTACAACAAATTGGAACCAAATCTTCTTTCAGCTAATCCTATTTGCCAAGATTCGTTATATTTTACTGGATGTAAACCAGAAATTTTCTAATTTACGCGTATTTTTATATTCAATACCAAATGTTTTTATTCGAAGTTGTTGACTTTTTTGTATTCCCCCCCTGTAGCAATTCCAGCAGTTTATAAAACACGAAAGAGAATGATAAGTCGGAGGCGTTTTTTATTTAGGGTGCAGAATGGAGACTGGCAGAGGTCATCCCTTGACGGTGATCAATCACCGGACACTGGACGGAATTTGCCGGACCTGATCGACTATGTAATGCATAATTTTTAAGATGTTAACTGGTGGTTTAAACAGACTCTCCAGAGGGCACTTTGGACGTCGATTTAGATATGTGTCTACAAATTGCCTTACGTACCCGCACGGAATATTAAGAAACCTGCCTTTTTTGGAATCGTTGGCATTTTATGGAAATCTTTTATTTGGTTATATAGAACGTCTATAAGACAAATGAAAAAATTCATAATTTAATAAAAAATATTACATTTTCGAGATTTCAAATATTAAATTTGAAAATGTTTCTATTTGCTTCTAAAAAATACTGTTTTTAGAAAATGTACCTAGAAAGAACGGATAAAAATTATAACTTATTAAATTGTGGTCAAATGGTATTACCATAAGGTTTTTGCAACGAGTGAAGAATTTGGTCTGTCACTAAACATAAAGAAAACGAAATTCATGGTTATATCATAGAAAAATATTAGAAACATCAATCTACACGTAAATAATAAGACGATAGAATGAGTTCAGAATTATAACTATTTAGGGACAAACCTTAATGAAACAAAGGATTATACCAAAGAAATCCGAATTAGAATAAAAAAGGCTAGAAGTGCATTCACTAATATGAAACAAATATTATGTAGTAGAGACATCAGCCTAAATCTTAGAAAACGAGTACTAAAATGTGATGTATTTTCTGTTCTTTTGTATGGTGTGGATACATGGACTCTCAATAAACAATGTCTCAATAGATTGGAAGCATTTGAGATGTGGACGTATCGAAGAATGCTGAGCATCTCCTGGACAGACAGAATAACCAATGAGAAAGTACTAAGTAGAATACAGAACAGCAGGGAGATACTGGATTCCATCAAAATAAGAAAACTTCGATACTTGGGTCATATAACACGTGGTGACAGATATGAACTCCTAAAATTAATTATGCAGGGAAAGATTCAAGGAAGATTCATAGGTAGGAGAAAAATGTCCTAGCTGAGAAATCTCAGAGATTGGTTTGGATGCAGCTCAACTGAACTCTTTGGAGCTGCAGTATCAAAAGTAACAATAGCAATGATGATTGCCAACCTTCGTCGCGGAGATGGCACGTTAAGAAAAAGAATGTATTACGTGGGTGATCCAATAAGTACTTAGCCTCTCTTCTCGTTGGTGTCACTATCGCAAGAGAAATCTACTATTGTGTAATAAGTTCTCGTAGATGGCCTATGAAAAAATTTCAGCCAAATGAAACTCGTAGTTTTGTTTTGACCGTGTGTGTAAGCAAAAGTGTCTGGCGATTTCAGAAGAATTAAAAAAGAGCAATATCGGTCGGTGATTCGACTCTTGTATTTGTAAGGGAACTCCCGCAGCGAAATCAAAAAACGCTTGGATGTTACGGTGACTCTTCTCCTTCGATGGCGACCGTCAAAAATTTGTTTAACAAGTTTCAGTGTGGTGGCACTTCAGTTTTTGATAAAATACTCCCAGGTGCCCCAAAAACGGCTGCCACGGAGGATAACATGAAAAAATCTACGATCTCGTAATGGCAGACCGCTGACTGAATGTGCGAGAGATAGCTGAGATAGTAAGCACGTCAAAAGATTTCGTTGGTCACATCCTATATGAAATTTTGGGCATAGGAAAGTTGTCGGCGTGATGGATACCGCGTTTTCTTACTCCGGATAATAAGTGTAACTATAAGATCTAGAGTTGCACAAGTTTGACTTGAATGTTTGAACTTGACTTGAGTTTGACTTAATTTCAAGTCAAACTCAAGTCAATCCTTCGGACAAATAATTCAAGTCAAGTCAAACTGGTCAATCGTACAGGTTTGAAAATTCAAACTGTTTGTCAAACTAGTTTGAAAGAGTTTAAAAAATAATTTATTTAGTAGATATACTTTTTTGTCGTGATTGACATGTTACTTGCCAATTAAGATAAGAAAATTTATAATACAATGAGTGCCGCATAAAAGTATCTTGATACAGGTAGCGATTATAATCAAAATGGGTAAATTTTTTGAAAATGATTCCTGTATGCTTAGAATTGCTTGCTGGTAAGTCTCGTTTTATCGATATAATTTTTTTATATTTGAGTGTCACTAGATTAAAACAAAGAATTCGTTATTTAGTTTTTTTATCATACCAAGTGTACTTTAATCTACTTTGGAAGCTTTAAAGTATTACGTAACGCAAGTTAGTAAATGGACTAATTAAACATCTAAAATCTAACAACATCACGAGAAAAACCAAATGCAAAATATACAAAACCCTGATAAAACCGGTTCTTATATATGGATCAGAGACATGGACACTGTCGAAAAGCGATGAGAACTTATTAGGTACGTTTGAACGAAAAATCGTCAGACACATATATAAGGGGGTGAAAGAAAATGACGTATGGTGCAGATGATACGATTTTGAACTATACGCAGCATACAACGAACCCGACGTCATAACATCCATAAAGATCGGACATAGAAGGTCAAAGGGAAGACCCAAACTTAGATACATGGAACAAGTGGAACAAGATCTGAAAATACTTGAGATTACCCACTGAAAGAACAAAGCAAGGAACAGAACAGCATGGCAAAAAATTCTAGAACAAGCCAGGACCCAAAAAGGGTTGTCGAGCTACTGATGATGATGAAGTTGGGGGAGGGGGTCATGAAAAATTATATTATATACGCGTTATACGGGGGGAGGGGGGCTCGAACAGCGCGTTACATAACATTTTTTTTAACTTAAATAAAAAAAACTACGGAATCACAATCTTCCAACTTTTCAACTGTCGTTTATATTTTACATACAACCCCTGGATTGTATTATATTGCCCCCTCACGCCCCGCTCATGTTATAATAGGACAATAGTATTCAAATGACAAAATCTTAAAAATTGTATTAACCAGATCAAGCAAAGTAACACATGTTTGCAATAAATAACTGGACCTTTCTTCACAACAAATGATGAAAAGGTACAGATGGCATAAAGAGGTTGTAAAATTTTGTTACGAGGGCATAAAGAGGTTACGACTTTAACAAAAATTTATGAAGGAACAACAAAATAATATTTTTTTGATAGAGTAGGTTTAATGAATTTTTTGCGACTTTGCAATGTCGTCTTAAAGAATTAGTTCACTAATTGTCATTTTATAACACTGTTCTTTATTTTTACATAATACAAGTGTGCACTTTTCAATTTTCATTGTTTTGAAATCACCTGCCGCAATATCAAATAAATCAGTATATTTATTTTTTTTAATTAATTCTACTTCAAGTACAGATTTTTTTCTCTTAATTTTTGCAGTGGAAGAGAAGGGATACCTTCAAACTAAGACTCAATTTGATCTGGTCTGGTACTTCTTCTGAGCCGAAAAATATTCAGGTTCAGATATTATTTCACAAAGCACATACTTCAAAACGAACGTAATAAACAAGCCAAGCACATACTTCTTAATATTAACTACAAACTAATTTGCGGAGTAGCAGAGTACAGATTCAGACCTATCCAAATAAGTCAAAATAAAATTCGGTACGCTCTCAATTAGAATTGGAAATAAACACGTTGCGCAATATGATATTCAAACTTCAAACTGTTTGAGGAAGTTTGATTTCAAGTCAAACCTAAAGATATCGAAATCAAGTCAAGTCAAACTTTTTTATAGAAAAAGTTTGGTTTTCAAGTCAAGTCAAGTTTGTTGAATAAAATCAAACTAGTCTGACTTGATGCATCTCTAATAAGATCACTTCAGAGCAGTGTCTGAGGCTGTTTAAGTGTAATCCAAATAAGTTTCTACATTGTCTCATAACCGTCGAAGAAACATAGTTTCACTGTTAATGATAAAGTGGACGTCACCCCACGGACGTGTTCCGAAGAGGGTGAAAAGGGTCCAATCCGGAAATGTTATGGCCACTATTTTCTGGAATTCACAAAATGTGATCTATATCTACTTCCTGGAAAAAGGCAAAATGGTCACAGGTTTTTACTATGCCGGATTACTTCGTCCATTCGACGCCGCATTTCAAAAAACAGCCTGCATTTGGGAAGATAAGAGTACTCTTCAACGATGACAACGCCCAGTCTCAGACCTCCACGGTCGCCGTGGCCAAATTGGTCGAATTGGAATATGACCTGCTGTCCCATCCAGTGTATTCTCAAGATTTGGCCCTGTGCGACTTCTTTTTATCTCCAAACTTGAAAAAGTGTCTCGTCGGGCAGAAATTGAAGTTGAATGAGGAGTTCATCACCACCACATCATCTCGAAAAAACGTATTCTTCAGACAGGTTAAAGAAGGTGGAAAATCGTTGGGTCAAATGCATCGAGCTAAAAGGAGACTACGTTCAGAAATAAATCACTAAAGAAGACTTAAGGAGTATGGAAATTGGAAATATAGGTAGAACAATCAAAGAGGGGGAAGAATGGAGAAAAGTAGAGAAAACAGCAAAGTCACACCACAAACTGTAGAACCAACCAGAACCAAACTCAGAATGAGATGATCCACCACACGAAAAGGATCTTCAAGTGAAAACGGTTTCAGCTATCAATATGCCCAACTTCTCAGAAACTACAGTAGGATATTCTTTATTAACCACCTCATTACATCATTTTTTTTTGTTTTCAACTAAATTAAGTTCCATGAAAACCATCTTATAATTGTCTAAGAAGCTTTTTACCCATTCTGCGTTCCGCAGTCACTTTGCAGTGTGGGCAGCATATCCCAATATAAAACTTATGGAACCTTGCAGCTCAGTGTTGCCGGTTTTAAGCAGACGAGCTTAAAGTCCGTCTAAATAGAATATTCCAGAAGTCCAAAACATCTTGATTTGAAAATCTGTGGGTTTTATTATTTTTAAATAATTCATAGATAGGTACTATGAAAGATATTTATACATTATTAAAGATATATCATTTGAATATTAATTATAATTAGCCTGATATTAATATTAAGGCATAAAAGTACAATTTTAAGGCACGCATGTGAAAGTTTGCAGAATGATCGAAGAGAATTCTGCAATTCACATGAGTGCCTTAAAATGTACTTTTTAACACGTGTACTTGGTACGCACGTAAGAAGTTATACGTCTATTATATGATTTCAACGAAATAAATATACTTTCAACAGGTTATTTGTATTTAAAGATTAAACTGATTTTTACTTAGGTACTACTTTCCAAAAAATTTTATTAAAACAATACTAAAAATAAAAAAAAGTTAGATAACACACGGATTCGAACCAGGGACCTCTCGATCTCCGGTCGAACGCGCTACCACCGAGCTAAACTCCCTTTGCTTTGACAGCCTACAAGATTTCTCATACATACTGACAAATTTAATAGACCAAGTCAGGTATAAAAATACTTTAATTTATTTAATATAAATATTAATATCTCTTGGCAACACTGTTATTCATAAGAGTATGTACTGAAAGGTGACCGTGGAACGCAGTATAGTAAGGCTGGAATTTTTCGGTGCATAGCATAAAAATCTAAATCAATTGTTTATTTAGAAAAAATTATTTTCGTATATTTACAATTTGTATCCCGTCAATGTATTAAAATACATTTTTTCTACAATGAGTCCGCAATTTTTAGATTTATAGATTACATCGTGCCCTTATAATTTAATCAATATAGCTTGAGAATTAGAAACAAATTCATAAAAAGTAGGCGATGGAGGTTTTATAATTAAAAAAGAAGCTGAAATGGAATAATGACTCAAAGGGACTTCTGTAGATTTATGGTTGTTATGAGGAGAGATTTGTAAAGTGTCGATGTATAATTTGGTAGGAAAGGGAGTCATTTTTAATCGCGATGACATGAATAGCGGCTTCCTGGCTAGCAGCGTGCCTGAAGTATTGCATCATTCAGACCCTGTTCACTAGAATATTAATTGAATATGACAGTATATTAATATCGTTATATTTAGACCGAGTTATACCAGCATATTGCTAGATCACTTCAGAAGAGAAGTTAGATGTGATAATGCTGATGATAAATTAGCTATAGAACTTACAAGCGAATACATAATTGTCGTGCCAGTGGCATTTACGATCAATAATCCTAGGATTATATGTAATTATATAAAATTTCTCACAGAATAATATTGCTTAATAATAATTATCGCTATAAAATAAAAAGATACAGAAAATTTTATCCAAAAAAATGGTTTTAATATTTTTGAAATCGGAATACAAAAACATACAGAGTAATCTCAAATACTGTTGCAGCGATTTCTTAATTATATTAAAGCTAATCAGTTTTATAAATAGTTTTTGTTTGCAGTTTTGCCTTCATACCATTAGCAATAATGTATAGATACCGATCGAATAATCATTAGGTAGAAAATTTTGAATACGTTGAATATGATGTGGACATTATTATTTTTTTCAATTTGAAAACTCTGATTTTCAATTATTAGATTATAACAGGTTAACGGATTCCTCTAATTTTTTTTATTATTTTAGGTTTTTCTTTTGTATTTATACAGTTGGGCAAAGATTTACTCAAACTTCTTTTTTGTACATATACCGGGTGAAAAAAAGGAAATATTTTTCTTATGTTCTATTTGTAGACCAGGGCACATCTGTAAAAATATTAGTACATTTGGATGTTGAGAGGTGACTCACATTTTTTTGCAGAAATTGCTTGAAAATAACTCCTATAATAATATTTGAGTTATCCCCGCACTCAAAATGGTCTAGAACATTTTTTAAATAATCAAAATGTCAAAAAATGAAGGAAAAATTCGATTTTTTCTTGGTTTTTTGATTATAACTTTAAAAGTATTGGTTTTCGAGAAAAGTTGCACAGACATAAAAGTTGCATAATTAAATTTCTTACAATATAGGATTAACTGAAAATTTTAAAAATTGTCACCCTTGTTGTAAAATAGCAATAATTTCGAAAAAAAACCTAAAAAAACAAGTATGTATTCGCATTTTACGTTTTTCAACCATTTATGCTACCCTTAGGAGCTTTATCTTTCACTTGGAAAAACTATATGATATGACAAAACAATGCTGTAAATCTCATTAAGATCGGTTTAATAGATTTTGCAAAATAAATTTTGTAATCCAGCTTTCGCAAAAAAAATTCATTTTTTCAAAATCTTGCAGCTCTGAAAATAAAGCAAGTTGATTTTTTTTACATATAAAAGAATACTGTACTTTTCATTTGCATTTTGCAAAATTATGATCGGTTAACTACCACGGCGTCAGAATTTTTTTTAAATAAAAATTAATTTTTGGTGCTAAGCGCAGGACAGCGGATACGTTTTCTCTGATTGGGCATTCCAATGACCTTTGATAATGATTGATACATTTTATTTTTTAATACATTTCGAAATAAATAAATAAATTTGTTTATTGCAAAATAATAACACATACTCTGTCCTTTGAAATAACACTTTTTTTAGCAAAACTTTCTTTATTCATATATTTTAACTTAGAAAATAAAAGTGCCAGCATTTATGCAAGTGGCATTTATAAAGGCTCGTGATAGTACAAGATGGTGAGGCACACTACACTTGAGGATTATTATTATTATGGTTTGATTTTCTTTAATAGCCGGAAGGTCGATTTTGTGACGTCATAACGTCACAGAACGGCACCGTATTTATTTTCAGGCTTGCAAACGATATTAAATAACAATTTTATTCGCAAAAGAATAGCTACGAAAGTTCTAAGTCTCTAACTAGTGGAGTCACTGAAGGTGGATATGAGCTATTAGCTCAGATTTCGTTGAACCTCCATCGATTTGCATGAAAATTGGTGAGTGGTTAGAGGATATCTCAAGAAACAAAGGTGACATGCTGCCAACTTGCGCTTTTACCCTGGGGGTGGATGCCACCCCTCCTCGGGGGTGAAAATTATTTTATAAAAAATAACCCCACAATTCGATAGAGCGACAAATTTCAAGCAAAATTTGTTATATAAAGTTATTAAAATAAATCAAAACTTTTTGAGTTATGAAAGACCAAAGATTTTAAATTTTCTTGAGAAAAATGCATGTTTTTAACCAATTTTTCATCAATAACTCAAAAAGTGTAAGTTTTTACAAAAAAGTTATTATTATCAAAATTGAAGCTAATAAAAAATGAAATAAACCCCTTACTACAAAAACCTTTTAGTTTTAACTAAAAGTGAGTTACAGGTAATTGAATGTATATTTCTTTCGGCGAGTACCCAAATCTAAGCATTTAAGCTTAAATTACGGGAAAATGATGCATATTATAATATAAACTTATTAAACATTTGTGAAAGTACTTAGAAATATCTATCAAATGAGGTACTCATCAAGTTAATAGCATTAAAATCTATGCTCCAAACATTTTTCAAACTTTATCTTTTAAAAAATTTTCCAAAAAATGTTATCGATTTTTTTTAATAACTCCGTTAATTCTTAAGATATCAGGTTGACCTAAAAACGGTTTGCAAGGTAATTCTAAGGGCTATTAAAGCGCGTTAAACATAATCTTTCAAACCCCTTACTTTTTTAAAAATTAAAGATTAAATGGCCACGGTTACATGGTTCTCGCAGCAAAATTTAAGCTTTAAACGTTTCTATCTCGGTTATTTTTCACCCTACAGAAATAGTAAGAGAGGTATAATATTTGGTATAGAAAATACTAAAATTTGGTTATTCATAATTTTTTACGTATATTGAGTATTTTTGTAGTTATCAAAAGAAAATAAACATGACGATAATTTTAAAAATTCTGATTTTTTTAAATTATATCTTTTTTTCAAAAATTTGCATTCTAAACCGGTGAAAATTGTTAAAATCATTTCTTATGCTAATACAAAGAAATTTTTTTAAGGATTACTAGAAATTTTATTTTTTGTGGAAAAGGCGTATGTTTTATTTTTCACTTTTTCCTAAAAAATTCGAAAGGGTTCTCTTAGTTTCATCATAACTTGCTTAATTTTGATGCTATGAACTTCTCCTGAAGCTCATTTGTTAGGTGTGCTAAAGTACTTTGATAAATGTTAAATAGGTATATTTCAGTGGCGGCTCGTGATTTTTACAATAGGGGAGGCTATACCTAACTGTAAAATATCTAGACAAATTTGCACTAGCAAAAAAATGCGCCAAAAAATGTAATTTAAGGCCCCATCTTTTGACCATTTTTTATTTACATTTCATAATATCATCCTAATTTATAATTTCATGATATCATCATTTTAAAAATAGTTAGTCTAATAGTAAAAGTTTAATACCAAAGTTTGTGTCGTTTATTTGTTAACAATTCCATCTATTTGTAAATAGATACCTATGCATATCAAAATAAATACAGATTTGAAGTCTTGCAGTCCATACATAATGAAGCTTCAAATTTTTAAGATACTCAACTGAATTTTTTTAATTCTAAACGCGGCCTACTGCGAATTCAAAAACACGATAAATTACCGATATTTTGCTTTGAGTTAGAGATATCGGAAAAAGTTATTTGAGCAAGTTGTTCCAAATATTATTATAACCCCACATACCAAATTTCATAACAAAATTCGCACTTTTAGATTTTTCATTATATTTAGTCAGGACCCTAAAATTCGTTGTCCCGAGACGCACCCAACCACCCAACGGAGCTGAGAAGCTACACTGCCTCCCTTGGTATATCTCCTGGCAACGTGTGATGGCGCCGTAGATGCCACTGTTAGGAGACCGGGTCTCCTTAAACGCCTGCTGCGCTGCACGGAGCATTACCAACGGAGAAAACTGGGCTTATCGGCTCCGTTCGTGCATCTCGGGATAACCCAGGGTCCTGCCTACAATAATATATGTAATAAAACTGAGACGCGATCATGCGTTCTAATGCTAATGCTCCGTACGTATGGATAATTAGTGATAATATGGAATTTACACGTTGTATAATAGTGAGAGTAATTGTTGTTTTCGCGATTCATGATAAACAAAACAGTATAGAGTGTGTAAAAAATTTATGGGGAGGCTGAGCCTCCCTTGCCTCCTCTGACGAGCCGCCACTGGTATATTTTATAAAATGCATAGTTTTCACGTTATTGAAGCTTGAATACTTAGATTTGAGTACTCATCGAAAAAAATATACATTCAATTACCTATAACTCACTTTGAATTAACATTAGTTTTTTTATTTTGAGTGAATATTGTATTCAATTTTTTATTGTGTTCAATTTTGGTAAGAATAACTTTTTTGTAAAAGCTAATAGTTTTTGGGTTATACGTAAAAAACAGCTTTAAAAGATGCATTCTTTTACGAAAAAATAAAATCTGTGATCTTTAATAACTCCAAAAGTATTGATTTATGTTAATAACTTAATATAACAAATGTTGCTTAGAATTTGTCCCTCTATCGATTTATGGTATTATTTTTAATAAAATAATTTTCACCCCAGAAAAGGGGTGGCATCCACCCCCAGGGTAAAAGCGCAAGTTGGCATCATGTCACCTATGTTCCTTGAGGTATCCTCTAACTGCTCACCACTTTTCATGAAAATCGATGGAGGTTCAACGAAATCGGAGGTGAAAACCTTCAGTGACTGCACTAAACAGGTTCATACTCATAGTAGCTGTTTTTTTAGCTAAAAATAATAATTAATATGATACCACATATCAAAACAGCATGAATCAGATGTTTCGTCGTTGGCTCATCAGCGTTGAACACTTGAACAGCCATATTAAGCAAAATTTACATTATATACTACATGAAAACAACGGACAACTGATTCCAGTGGCGTAACTGGGGGGGGTTGGGGGTTATAAGCCTTAAATGCCTTAAATCCTTAAAGCCTTAAATCTATACCCCCAGAGACCCACCAGTTGTAGCCCCCCTTAGGATCATTCTGGTTTGGCCGTTGACTGATTCTGTTATTATTAATCACTTGCCAAAATGAAATTATGGTACGCAAACAATATACCTGCAAACACGTGATAATTTCATTTTAGAACCAATTTTATTATATTGTAAATGTATTGCATACATGCAAATAGAAACAAGCAAGTAAGCAAATTACGGTTATATTATAAGATTGTTTTTTATGTTAAATAAACTAAGGGTTAAATTTTATTTTTTTGGTTTTTTATTTATTTTATAAACAGCGTACTTAAAAGTAAATGAATTATTATGAAAGAAATCATAATTTCTAATTTTTTTATTAATTTATTTATTTAATTGACATTGGCAAATGACTTTCAGCCAGTCAGAGCATAATAACATGTTCTAAACATCTATTGTATCTCTTATACTAATAGTAAGTACACGTAACTAGAACAAACTGCTCTAACAAACTACCTAAAACTGCAAAACCACGCTAGAGGCATATTTTTGCCTGCCTCTGAAAGGATACTTATAATCCCGCTTCCAAAAATTATTCTCAGTCATGCTGCCGGCCGATCTCCGTCGGCTTCGTAATATGCTAGACGAGGTACCATCAGAGGCAGTGCCTCTAATGGTACCTTGTAGAGTAGGTATATCGGTGTGTTATGAAGAACGGGTCAGGGCCGTACTAATTTTTTTTATCATAAAAATAAAGTTAATAAAAAAAGTTTTATAATAAAAATTAAATTATTTAGCAATTTTCAAAAAGTTAAATTATATTTAAAGAATTATTGATGATGATATAACGAAAATAAAGTTATTTAGCAAATTTCAAACAGTTAAATTGTATTTAAAGAATTGATGATGAAATAACGAAATAACGTAAATAGTCGATTGGTATACTGGTGAGGCACTGCCTCACCTGCCTCATAGGACCAGCCGCCACTGAAAAGTGTACTATTTTAAACATATTATGCAATTGTTTAAACAATTTTTCACAATCAATAATCAAATTAGTTTGATTTTTGTGGAATTAAAATATGAATATACAAAAAAATATAGAGTAAGAGAATAATATATTAGATAAAGATTGGAAGACATTTTGGTGGAAATCAACTTGTGTAAATCGAACACCGCTGTCCTGCGCGTAGCACCAAAAATGTTTATTTAAAAAAATGCCTGACGCCTAGGTAGTTAAAAAATTTAACTTGCTATGTGCTTTATTTTCAGTCCTGTAACATTTTGAAAAAACGAATTTTTTTGCGAAAGCTGGATTGCAAAATTTATTTTGTCAACTCTATTGAACCAATCTTAACTAAATTTACAGTCTTGTTTTATCATATCATAAAGTTTTTCTGGGGAAATATGAAGGTCCTAAGTTTAGCAGAAATGTTAAAAGTTTTTAGCAAATATTATATTATAGAAAATTTGATTACACAACTTTTATTTTTGTACCACTTTTCTCGGAAGTGAATACTTTTAAAGATATAATCAAAATACGAAGAAAAAAATCGAATATTTCCTTCATTTTTTGATATTTTGATTTTTTAAACAATGTTCCGGACCTTTTTGAGTGGAGGGATAACTCTATTACTATATGGGTTAATTCCAAGCAATTTCTGCAAAAAAGTAGAGTCAGCTCTCAAAGTCCATCTCAAAACAGATCCGCCCTGGATTATTGAGACACCCTGTAGGAAGAACAAGGTACAAGTGTGAGTATGCATTGAAATCGTATTGTAGTCTTATGTTTTGTGAATATTTTGTTTTTTGAATGTCCCTGATACCTTTAGAAACAAAGAACATAGACGGTTTTACTCTTTAATATGTGTTTTAACGATTTTGACAAGCGATACGTGAGGAGTCCATGTCTTGTCATATAGTAAGATGAAATTATTTTCTATGTATACAGCGAAAGTAACAAACCGTTCAAAGAAAGAAAATATGCGCAATGTACCTCTCGCTCTTTAAAGAGCCTACACGTAGACACCATATCCGTACTTACTCTCAAGGAAATTCCACCCCAAAACATCATAGAGCCTACATTAAAAAATCGCGTTTCTCTTATGTTGCGCTGTGCATATCGCTCACTTGGTCGACAAATAACTCAACCAGAATTATCAACGTTATGTGCTTTTCTGGATTTAAAGGTTTGGTAACTGTTATTTTTATTGTTAATTTAATTTTGTTTCAGTTAAAACATGTTAAAGAATAAAACCGTCTAATTTCTTTGTTTTTAAAGATATCAGGGATATTCAAAAACAAAAAAGTTGACAAAACATAAGACTACAATACGATTTCAATGCATACTCACACGTGTACCTTGTTCTCCCTACAGGGTGTCTCAAACTTAACATAAGAAAAACATTTCTTTTCTTCCACCCGGTATAAGTACAAAAAAGAAGTTTGAGTAAACCTGGGCGGAGGTAAATTCCTCACCAACCAGTAAAACCATATAATCCTATAGGTATTTTCCTCACCAAATTTAAAGGTTCATATTAATCCGGCAGGTATTTTCCTCACCAACTCACTCAGGTAATAAAATAAAAAGATAGATGTAATTTATGAATATTTATTATGAAAGAGTTCGAAATCTGAATATAAAGTCGTTAATTTCCTTACATTATAATAATAGTTTATAATATAATAGGCAAAACGTATAATAGAGGAGTCAATGGAGTTTTTGCTTATGGAAAAAATCAAATAAGATAGAACTTTTTATAATTTAATTAAGAAATGTTAAATAAACAACATATCAAATAGTAGTAGATACTCCAAAAGTGGGTGCTTCACTTTTTATTAAACAAATGAATTGCGAAATTAGTTGTTTTTTTAAATACCGACGAAAATTATAAATTTTAGAAAAAAACTAACTTAAAAATTTTACTTAAAGAACCTAATACAAAGATTTGTCTAATATTAAATCTACAGCTTCTATAATTTTTTTATTTAGAACGCTCAAGTCACCCTTCTCACAAACATTGGCGCACTTTATAGAAGCGTTCGAAGCTGCGCGCGTTTGAAATAATTTATTATAAAAATCCACAAGGAAAAAGCTTTCCTGTAGGCTGTATACCATATAATACAAAAAACGAATAAAATCCTTTATAAAAGGTATATACAGTGCTAGTCAAAAGTCCGTACCCCCCTCGTATCTTTTGAACAGCTATACCTATAATAGTGAAATTTGAAGGGATTCAATAAACGGACGTAAGCTTCTTAACTAGTCATGGCAGGTGACGTAACAGTGACAGATGACGTTACAGAGCCACTGTGACTGATAATTTTCAATTATGGCAAGTGATACCTCGTTTGAAAGGTATTCAAAATACCTATTCAGTCATACTATTTTTTATTTGGATTTTAGTTGATTTTATACAAATTGCTCGGATAAAATAAAATAAAAAAGAGAAGTATATATCTAAAATATTTATTCACAATAATGAAAAATATTAATATGTAGGTACTTACATTTCAGCAAACTGGGGTCACATAGTAGACCGAATAGTCGAATTTGGGGCTCCAGAGTATGTGTCCAACATAATAAAGGACTACCTATCTGAAAGAACCGTATGCATATCGAAGAAAAAGAAGAAAGAAATGACCGCGGGTGTACCCCAGGGGTCAGTCCTTGGACCCTTACTTTGGAATATACTATACAACGGGGTACTAGAAGTAAACAGGCAGAGAGGAGTGAGAGCGATTGCATACGCGGACGACCTAGCCTTACTGGTCGAAGACGACATAAATAGGGGAATAATACAAAAAGTAAACGAAGCAATACAGAAGACCGCAGATTGGATAGAGAGAAATGATCTAAAGTTAGCAGTAGAGAAGACAGATTCCATTATCTTGAGGGGACCAAGAAAGAGAGATGACATAATATTTGGATATAAAGGCTCTGTAATAAGACCCCAAAAGACGGTTAAGTACCTCGGAATTGTTTTCGACGACAAGCTTAAATTCGGACAACACGTACAAGAAGCATGTCGGAAGGCAGAAGAAAGGACCTCTATACTAAATAAATTTATGCCAAATATAGGGGGTCCTGGATCCCAGAAGAGAATAGTGATGGCACAATCCATCTTATCCATAGTTTTATACGGAGCCCCAGTGTGGCACGAGGTCCTTCGAATGAAAAAGTATAAAGACGTGCTTCTTAGGACACAAAGGAAACCTCTGATCAGGGTGTGCAGCGCGTACAGAACCGTATCAACCATTGCCTTACAGGTGGTGGCTGGGTCTGTACCGGTGCACATCCTGGCCAGAGAAAGAGTCCGAATGTACCAGAGGGGCAACGGGGCAATAGGTTCAGGTCCACAAGAAAGGAAAAGAAGTCTAGAGATGTGGCAGAGGGAATGGGCAGCCGAAGTCGAGAAGGCGGCCTGGACGAGATCCCTGATTCCAGATTGGTGAGGTGGTACGAGTGCCGGCATCGGCGCGTCAGCTACTATTTCACACAATTTTTGACGGGACATGGATCGTTCAGGAAGTTTACTCATCGTAGAGGGAAAACCGTGGACGATCTATGCCCTGAGTGTAGAGTAGTGGATGACGCGCAGCATGTCGTTTTCGTGTGCCCTGCATACCAGGCGGGACGTACCGAGCTGCAGCTGGGACTGGGATCCCCTCTAGGCGAGCCTCACGAGCTAATTGATAAAGCTATCAATAGCAAGAGAGACTTCGACCTGATCATTGCTTTTGTCACGAAGACAATGAAGCACAAAGAGGAGAAAGAGAGGCGACTGCAAGCGGGATGACCGTCTATTTATTTATTTTTTAACGTTTTTATTTTTGTGTGGCAGATGGCATCCAGTGGGGGGAGGATCCTTTACATCCAACCTGCGCTGTCTGTCTTATTTTAACTAGTTTTACTTATTTATTTATTTTATCTTGTTTTATCTCCTTATTTACTTCTTCAATCTTATTTATACAATATTTATCATTTTAAATCAATTTTATTACTCAAATATGTTGCGTGTTGTAAGCGGTAGTCAGCAGGGGGAGGACCATTTACATCTAACCCATGCTGACCGCCTTTTTATTGTTTTGTTTACTTTCTGTTTTGTCTTGTTTTTTTAGTCTGTTTTTTGTTTTGTATCAGGTAGTGGGGGAGGATTTTTACACCCAACCTCACTGACTGCTTCCTTTTTAACTGTAGAATGAATGGGTATGAGTGTGAGTGCGAATTGATGAAAGCACGAATGTTTGGAGTTGCTCGTAACTGTCGACTGGTATCCTTTTGCTAGTTCATGTTTGATTGGGGGCACCCCGGTCGCCCCACCCGCACATGGGCTGCACGGGACGGTCGTCTTCACCGACCGGTCTTTGTGCGGGGTGTGTGCGGGACGAGGCGGCTGGGTGGCCGCTTAATCTACGGAGTGCACGCAGAGGGTGCCCGGGGGGAGTTATGAGTAAGGTCGACGGGTCAGACATGCTCGCCAAGAGCGGTTCCAGACCTGTCGGCTGGAGGAAGAGGAGGTGAGTTTAGTCGGTAGGCGGTTCGGCACGGTGAAGCGTGACGGATCGAATCCGACACACCTGGGACACCTTCCCAGACGGTCTTTTGAAGATTCTCACCTCCCAAAAAAAAAAGGTACTTACATAACCCGGCACCTGCCACGTGGCTTTGCAAGGCGTCAACTGCCACATGGGGTGCTCACAGCACCCCTTAAAAATTTTCTGTGATCTACTTGTTTAAAAAACAAAATAATGTGTTGAGTAACACAAGAATATAAAAAAACATGTTTTATTAACTTATTAGCCACTAATATGTTATAAAAGTTAAAAAATAAAATTAAAAAGGTGTTATAAGCAAATTAGCAAGTACCAAGCCGTAATAAATGAAGTGAAATAAAATATCTAAAAAAAATAAGATTTAGTGAGTATAGAGTCTATATCAATAATTAAAATCAGTTATTTCAATAAAAAATGTAAATTTGACCTGTTTATCAAAAATGCAAAAAAAAAATTAAAACTTTAAGTGCCAGATGATGACACCCCAATTCGACTTTAGAGGTTCAAGTTCAGAATGGCACTAAATAACCACTTCAAACGCTAACACATCTATGCTATATAATATTATGGAAAGCTACTATGACGCACAGCACGGTTACCAAACTTGAAATACCAAATATTTGATAAAAATGTGTTATGGGGTGCTAGTAGCATCCCACGTGGCAGGTGCCGGGATAAGAAAGACACTCTTAATATGACAAATTATGTGAAATTCCACGTATATAATCACAGATGTTAATTTGTGGTTCATAATTGTTATATAATATGTGTAATAATGGGACATAAAATACAATGAATACAATCAAAATCAAAAATCCAATACATACCCAATAAAGAAACATTGGTAATGGGTAAGCATGTTAATGGGATTTAATGATTTTAATCTTTCCCTAACACCTGGAAATTATTATAATACCTAATTATCATAATGAGAGAAAATCAAAACCGTTATTTTTCTTATTATTTTAAAAGTTCAAAGATAGTTTAGATTTGTAATAAATACTTTTTCAGCATAAATTATTATACAATTATATATGTGACATATCACATAATTTGTCCTAATTCAAGAGTATTTCTTATGTCTATATTTTGTATTATTTTGAATAAATATTTTAGATATATAATTTTCTTTTTTATTCGAGCAATTTTTATTTCGAGCAATTTTCATGTCGAGCAATTGATTTTCGAGCAATTGCATTCGAGCAAATGCATTCGAGCAATTGGCCGGTTACCCTCATTTTTCGTGGCAAATTTAGATTTCTGGTCACAAAACCCCCGCTCACCAAATTTCGTGTTATTAGATATCCCATGCCTGTTAGTTTAGGAAATATAGTTTAAGAATAAATAAAATAAAAGTTTAAGTTTGACACCCTGTATTTCGGTTATTATCAACTTTCGTAGTAAGGTAAGTTAGCTTAAATCGACCTATTTTAACCTCAGAAATCTAAGGTTAAGCTATGGTCCTTTAATTACCAAACATCCTGTATAAGTTTCAACTAAATAATCAACATATCTATCTAAAATTTCATTTTCTGGTTTGCATGACGTTAAATCAAACACAAGAAAATCTGATACGTCTTCTGGTTTTATATATGTAAGGCCAAAAGTATGTTTGAGCCACTTGCCTACTTCACAATCATTCGTATATTCTGATTCTGATGTTTAATCAAGAGACGGAATTTTTTTTATACTTACCACATACTAGAAGCTTGCAGTAGGTGAAATCTAAAACCATGTATTTCAGTGTTCGGACATATTTGAATGATTTCATTATGTATAGCTTTTTCAAAATCTATAAAAATTTTACTAGGATTAAACTTAATTTTGAGAGCTTTAAGAATTTCTGATTTTAACAAATAAAAAGTATTTTTGTAAGTTTATGTTTTTTTGTTTGGCAGTAAACAGTATAATAAAGAAATATAATGCCCATTAATTAGCCCCTGAATAGTGAATGATTGCAAATAATATCTGGTACAGTAAGAAAATGTGCCATGTATATAATATATAAAATTTAATGTGGCTAAAAGTCTTACATTTGTTTCACAATTATCTTACCTTTGACACAGTTTATAGAGGGAATATTTTTCCCCTTATTGAACCTTATTAATATTGGAAAGAAGTTGACCAGGCATCATTTTTTATCGATAATTATATATTTTTTCTTATGTAACTGACATCAACCGTAGAATTATTTCAGGCAAATTAGTTTCAAGCTCTTGGCGTAGGTATAATTTTTGCTGGTTTTTCAGTAATATTCTCTTCGGCTTTACGTTTACAAGAGTTAGAAACAATTTTCCGATCTATCTACTGACGATCTGGTACATGATTATGTTGTAGGCTACTTCTAGAAATTGTAAAATTTGCACCAATAGTAAACAATTTCGCATTACAAATTGTTTTATTACGCCTCCAGAACACTTCTTCACTTTTTAAAACTTTCGCTTTATAAAACTTTCACTTTATAAAAAATAAAATTTTCAAATACCAGTAAAGGTTTATCGCGATTACTTTCTATTACATATGCCATTGCATATTAAATATGCCAAAATTGCAATTGTGACTAAAAATAAAATACCTAATTATTAATTGATTGATTATTATAGGTACCTACTGTAATCTTAGAGTAGGTAGATAAATTGAATGCCTTTTTGTAAAATCTACCTGAAATAATCACTTCGATTTTGGTGAGGAAAATACCTGTGGGATTATGGTATACCCTTCCAAACGCACGCAAAAGATTATTTTGGTGAGGAAATTACACCCGCCGGTAAACCTATACCCAACTGTGTAAATAACAAAGAAAAACCTAAAATAATAAAAAAATAGCGGAATCCGTTAATTTGTCCACGAAGAAATCAACTATGAAAATGAGCATAATTTTAGGTGTTGCATAACTTTTGAAACTACATAATTTGTGTATATTTTTGGTGTTTTGTATTATATTAAATAATTTGTATTAAATTCCGTTAACTTTTATACTCTTGTTTAATAAATCCCTGTATAGGGATAATAGAATTATCCTGTTACTTGTATTTGACAAAGTATAAAAATATTCCTTTTTAAACTCCTGAAAGCTTTTAAAATAATAGCCACTATACTTCCGTAGATTAGTTCCATCAGCCTACTTTAGGTCAAAACAAAGCTCTCGCAATTACTCACTCTATGGGTGGCAAATAAACCATTAGTTCGAATATAGCTCACGTCATTAATTTACTTATTGATGAATTAAATCCGACTGAAACGTGTTAACTCTCGTTACATTACATTAACACTACATTAAACAACAAAGTTTCAAATAGTTGCGATGTAGATAGAAGTCGAGATATCAGTTACTGTGAATTTTGTATGTGTTTAATGAGTTAATGCATTTGGAATACACCCAAATGTAACTATCTAGAACATGGACAGTAAAAACAAAAAAAATCCGTTCTCTTGTTATATGTATTTTACACTATAATTAGAGAAGACATAAGTATGTAGTAAAGCATTCATCCATAAAATGGATACAAATGCCATATAATGTCAAGAGAATATGTCAAATTATTATTATTTCATCTTTTTTATAAGCTAGTTCTCAATATATTGTTCTGAAGCTATTTTATTGTGGTAACTTAATACAATTTCGGATGGGTCACACACACTAAGAAGACCTGACACAGGCATAGCGAGGCAAGCCCTAGAATAGGCGCCACATGGAAAGAGAAGACCAGGTAGACCCGTAGAAACGTGGAAAAGAAGTGTCGAGAAAGAAATGCTATTGGGAAAATCTGGGCAGAAATAAAGACCAGTGCAAAGGATAGGACAGAATTCAAGCAGACAGTTGACGCCTTACGCTCCGTATGGAGTGAAGTGGAATAAGTAAGTAAATACAATTTACTATTGTTACTGGGAAAAAACGTTAATTAAACTTTATACTAGTGTGTCTGCGTAACTTGGAACCATATGGGAAACTTTTTCAACGAAAACTTTTCGTTTATAAATTTGCAAAAGTTTGTGTGTTATTGCGTTGCCGCTCCTGCAATACTTAGAGCAGGTGCATCGATGGATTCTTATGTAGTTTTGCCTTCTGAATCCAAATCTGAAAACGGCATTTCGATATCTCTAACCGTCTTCGAGATAATCGACCTCAAATTCTAAAATGTGACGTCACAATCCGGTTATTTCCTACCGATGCACTAAACGTCAGCTCAAATGGTTGGTTAGGAAGTAGGCTACTTTTCAGAAAGCTAAACATCAAACTCAATAAGTTACGAGTAGACTAGTAATAATTATCTAGTAGTTTTACAAATGTTTGACATTTTTCTTCCAGAATTGAACACGCGCTGTCGTATTTTTGTGTGACTATAAAAAAATCAATTTATTACCTACCTTCTTACATCTTACATCAAATATCGAATCTTGTGTAAGTAAACCGTTTATTCCTTTAATTTATTTGTAAATTCAGGTTATATATTGTACCTATACCATTGACGTAATGCACAACAAGGTACCTATATTATGTGACGTTTGTAATTAATGAATTTGAATAATTTTAACAATATTTGGTTATTTTGAATTATTATTTAATCTCAATTTGTTCAGCAAAGCATAGTTTGTTTACATTTGAGTTTGACACTTCGTGAATGTCAAACTAAATTTTAAATTAAGTATTAATAAAACATCAATCAATGACATTTGATAGTGAATTTAATTATTATATAAAATAAATAAGATGTTCAAAAATACAATTTGAGTATATTTTAAAAGCAATAATTTATTAAGTAGGTATATATTTACGAGTATACGGCCTACCCTTTATGATAAATGGACTGTTCCATTTGTTATGAAATTAAAATACAGGGTGTTCAGAAACTCTACCGACAAACGAAGACAGGAGGTTCCTCAGATAATTTTAAGACAATTTAACCCAATTCATCTAGTCCGAAAATGCTTCCTAAAGGAGCTAGAGCTATTTGAAGATGGCGTCTGATAATTAGTTTATCTTAAATATCTCCAGAACGCTTCTATTTAGAAGAACGAAAATTGGTACATATATTTATCTTCCAGGGATAAATCGATTTCATTAATTGCAAATTTCTAGTACCGGTCATAGGTGTCCGTTTGGGTAGGGCATCAGCTATATTATCGCAAAACTTTTTTGTTTTCAATTTTTAAGCACTTTTGAGTCTGGATTATTAAAATGTACGGCATTATAGTACTAAAAGTTACTCTTACTTTAAGTCGATAGGATACACCGTTTTCTAGAAAAATCGATTTGAAAATTTTTCGTTGTTTGAATATCAAAAAAAAATTTCAATAAAAAAAACTATTTAGAAAAACCAAAATTGGTACATTTATTTATATTCCAGAGATGAATCGATTTTATTAATTGTGAATTTCTAGTACCGGTCATATGCGACCGTTTTGGGTAGATCAACGGTTATTTTATCGCATATCTTTTTTGTCTTTAATTTTTAAGAATTTTTGACATTAGATTATTAAATTATGAGGTATTCTAGTATTAAAAGTTACTCTTGCTTGAAGTTGGTAAAATGCACCGTTTTTTTTTTAATTTTCAAAATTTTTTCAAATTTAGGAAACGAAAAATTTTCAAATCGATTTTTCTACAAAACGGTGTGTCCTACCGACTTAAAGCAAGAGTACCTTTTAGTACTAGAATACCTCACAATTTAATAATCCAGTATCAAAAGTGCTTAAAAATTAGATACAAAAAAGTTATGCGATAAAATAACCGTTGCTCCACCCAAAACCACCACCCAAAGTCACCATAGATGGAATCGATTTATCTCTGGAAGATAAATGTGTACCAATTTTCGTTTTTTCTAACTAAAAGCGTTCTGGAGGTATTCAAGAAAAACTAATTACAAGACGCCATCTTCAAAGAGCTCTAGCTCCCTTAGGAAGCATTTTCGGTCTAGGTGAATGTGGTTAAATTCTCTTAAAATTATCTGAGGAATCTCCTGTCTTAGTTTGTCGGTAGAGTTTCTGGACACCCTGTATAGTCGGTTCGCTAAACTCGACACAACTGGCTAGTGATTTTAGTAGGTAATTTGTTTGTTTTTTGCGAATTTTGACAAAATTGGCAAAATTACTAATTATTTAGTAATTATTAACTAATTAGTAATTTTTTTTTATTATTGACTAAAATCACTTGCCAGTTGTGTCTGAGTTTAGCGAACCGACAGTATATGAAATAATATTGTTTGGTATAAAAAATTATGGTCTGATATGTGCAATTCTAATGGAAAAAAATATTTGAAGATTTTTCTCAAATTATGGATACCAACAACATTTTCATTTATAACTCTTTTATTTTTAATTTGACGAAGAAAAGTTATTCTTCATAAAAAGTTATTCATGTTCTAAGATTTATGATGCAACCAACATATTATATAAACTTTTATTAATTTTATACGAGGTATATAAAAATATAAATTTAGATCAAGAGTAAACTACCTTTATAGTTCATAACATTTAAATTAGATTTATATAATTGCATATTTAAACATAATTATTAATTCTAAACTACTTTTCATAATAGCAATTTTCAATATTATGAATTAAAATACGTAAATAAACAAAGTTTTCGTTATGATAATGCTCGCATTTTCAGCTTGTTTATTATCAATTTTTCTAAAAAAAGTTATTCCTCATAAAGTGCTCTGCATGGTCTAAAAGCTAAGATTCAATCTTCAAATATCAAATTTTATCAACAGCATACGAGGTATGGCAAAAATATGAATTTCGCTCAAGAGGAAAGTACCTTTATATTTCACAATATCGAAAATTGTTATTAAAAAAAGTTGTTTGAAATTAAAAAGTATGTGACAATATGTAATTACAATCTTCTAATTGATTTTTTTTAAATTTCGGATACCCAACAATTTTTATTACGATAACCCTTTATTTTTGCGAAAAAAAGTTATTCTTTATAAAAATGTCTGCATAGTCTGCCAACTAAGATGCAATTAAAAGATATCAAATTTTATCAATTATTAGAAGTTGTTCTGTAGCTATTTCCTTGTGGCATTTTTACGAATTACTATTTAGATGGGAAATATGCCACAATTAAATTGAAATAAAAAATATGAAAAAAAAATGTTTAAGAAACGCTTTTCTTTAGTAAAGAGTGACTAAAATTAAAGATATAAAAAATCAACTAAAAAGCAAAAAATAAAAAAATTCAAACTCGAGGGATTATTCGAAAAAAACTGTTATGCCTATTTCATACTTTACGACTTCGGTCGTCACGACAAACGGTCGTAACGACAGTTAGTCGTACATTCCATTAGTCCAATACAGCAATGTACGGAGCCTTTCACACAGGACGGCCACGACTAACTGTCGTGCCGTTGCTCCTCGCCTGTCGTCCAATGTCACTGCAATGGACGGCGGTCGTGTCGTGCCGTGCTATCAGTGAACCACGGGCATAAATTAGTGCTTCACGGTTCCCGGGAAGGAGGGTTATCATGGAAGGTCTTTTCACTGGGAATTTTTCGGCGTCTACTTATTTCTTAATATTCTTTAGTCAAAATTCACTGAGAGCGAAATCGCAGCACGTTCTTTTTTTAACTAAGCGCGAAATGCAATTTTTCTGCACAAAGCTCTAATTCCGTAAGTATTTTACATCGTTTGAAATTCACATTGTATTACCACTATTTTTTTCTTTCAAAAACTATAAAAAAATAGTTTTGGGGACATTAATTCCCTGAATTTTTTCAGATTTTTCTGACTAGTCTAAGACCACTTTGAAAATGATTTTTTCACTTTTTTGAGCCTTTTAAACGCTTTTGAGATAGTGCTCTTTTTCCGGGTGTGAGTATATAAATATACTTTATTCAATTTAATGATATTATTAGTATATATACAAACACAAAATACAAGCTTAAATTAGGCGCCAATTTGAAAAATAAACTAATATACACTCACTGACAAAAATATTCCATATTTTGAAATTAGCGTGTGAAATAAACAAATTTTGTGCTGCCCCCAGTGTCATAGAAATAGGATTTCTTTTCAGAATCCGATGTTTTAATGTTTCATATAAATGGTATAATCGGATTTAAATTTAATGTGGGCTATATGGTGGCCTTTAAATTCAATCTCATTAAGGTAAGTATTCACTATTCTACCGACATTAATACCCGCGTAATGGTACACGAATTTGTTATCCAATATGGCTGGTAAATGGCAAAACATGATCTTCTAAAATGTTTTTAATGTACATATCAGCTGTCATTCACCCAATCACCTCCACAAGTTCAGTATCTCCTTACCAAGAAATACCACTCCATAGCACTATGCAGCCACCACTAAAATTAACCCTCTGTATGAGGTTACATCTGGCATACCGTGCACCATATGGAAGCAAGATTTACAAGACCGTCTACAGAAGAGTTGGCGAACAGTATGTCAGTTGTAACCTCATACAGAGCGTTAGTTTTGGTGGTGGCGACATAGTGCTACGGAGCGGTACTGCTTTGAAAGGACATACCGAACACGTGAAGGTGATTAGGCGAATGCCAACTGATATGTACATTGAAAACATTTTAGAAGATCATGTTTTGCCATTTGAAAGCCATATTGGATATGACATATTGGTGCTAATGCACTTCTTCTTGTCTCTAGCATAGTGAATACTTATCTTGATTAGATTCGATTTAAAAATTGTACTGGCCAGTATATAGCCCAGATCAGATTTAAATCCGATTATAGCATTTGTGTGATACTTTAAAAAATCGCATTTGGAAAAAAATCCTATTCCTATGATACAGAGGGCTAAGGATAGCAGCACAAAAAATTTCATTCCACATGCATATGCAATATTTTTGTCCGAGAGTATATAAGTGAGATACATATTTTTTCATTATAGATGTTACAGGTAGAAATTCGATAACATACATAATTATAATATATTATTTATTTATTATATAAATAAATATGTTGACCGCAAAATATTAACAATTAGAGATATTAGATGTATAATAAATTGGCAAAGTGTTACAACATTTTTTGTACTCAAAAAGAAAATATTTTTTTTATTAATAATATTATTATGATATCATAATGCCATTTTAAATATGGGTTCATTGCATTTTAAACATGGTTATTGAATTTCTACCCCTAACACCTGTAATGCAAAAATATGTCTCTCTTATATATTAGTTAATTTTTTATATTGGATAATTTAAGCTTGTATTTTGTCTTTATAATACTAATAATATCATTAAATTGAATAAAGCATATTTATATACTCACACCCGGAAAAAGAGCACTATCTCAAAAGCGTTTAAAAGGGTCAAAAAATGAAAAAATCATTTTCAAAGCCTCAAAAAGTGGTCTTAGAGTAGTCAGAAAAATCTGAAAAAATTCAGGCTAATGTACTAATGTCCCCAAAACTATTTCTGATAGTTTTTGAAAGAAAAAAATATTGGTAATACAATGTGAATTTCAAACGATGTAAAATACTTACGGAATAGTAGAGCTTTGTGCAGAAAAATTGCATTTCGAGCTTAGTTAAAAAAAGAACGTGCTGCGATTTCGCTCTCAGTGAATTTTGAATAAGGAATCATTAAAAATAAGTAGACGATGGAAAATTCCCAGTGACAAGACCTCCCACGATAACCCCCCTTCCCGGGAACCGTGGCTTCCATACTTAGCGACAATTAGTTGTGTAGTACCAGTGAATCCAGTGGCAGGTACATAATGACATACAATATAGATGGAGAATTTTTAATTGCACTGGTGCAAAGTAGACCAGTGTTGTGGGACAAAACTTTGGATGTGTATAAAGACAGAAATGCGACAAGGAATGCATGGCGTGAAGTTTTAGTGGAGGTTAACCCTGATTTTGAAAACTTAGAGGACCAGGAGAAAACTATAAGTTTGCTAAGTTGTACTTAGATGTTGTAAACGCAACATCTTTAATTGTATTATTTTTAATGTATCACTACTTGAATAACATTTTTATTGCTACACTTTATTTAAAATAGAACATAAAGTACAAATCTAATAAAATATTTTGAAATAATTATGGCATGTTATGTAATACGCATAGAGATAAAGACAACAAGAAGAAGAAGAAGTATTTTGATAACGATTTCCGAAGTGGAAATCGAAACGTCAAATAAACTTAATCATAAAATAAAATTGTGGCTTATTCCCAACTAAAATAGTAAATTGCATAAGAGACCACAAGAAAATAGCTTCAGAACAATTATTTATTTTTTGTGTTATTTAATTACAAAAGATTATACTTAATTTGGATTTTTAGTAAAACTGCTTATTTTAAAGATATGTTGCTTATCTTTGTTTATTTTACTTCTTATGATAAACTATAGTGAAATTTCATGTTACTTCCTGTCTTAAGCAAAATCCTATGAAGTATACAGAGCTGTAATAAATCTCTAATAATTCAATAAATCATAAGAATTTTAATTCCTTAGGCTTAGGAGATAAGCGGGAAAACCCATGGTTATACCTGCCATGCATGATACTATGACAAGATCTTGTCATAGTATCATGCCTGCCATGTAATAAACTAATATTTGTCTGCAGAAAGCCCAAATTTATTATATTGTTGTAAAATAGTACAGGCACATTTGTCTAAATTTAAATACGCACCAATCACATCTACAGATGTTCAAAGAACTTTGTCCACGTATAAATAATATATTATTATAAATAATAAATTTTTGCCCGATTCATTCTACGCCCTGTGCTCTCTACAACAATAAGATGAATACTGTCGTAAAGTGTGAAAGTCTGATGAGCACGACAAACGGTCGTACGACCGTTTGTCGTGACAACCAAAGTCGTAAAGTATGAAATAGGCCTTAGACAGAATAAATATACAGTAGAACGTCGATTATCCGAACTAATTGGGGGGACAGCGGTGTTCGGAAAATCGATTTTTTCGGATAATCCAACTGTATTGATATAGAAATATTATTTTTCCATATGCGAATGAAAGTCTTATTTACATACATCTTTACATACATACGTGTATATCTTTAGTGACAAACTGGATAGAAATTAAACAAAAAAGTGCTGTATTTGCAACAAAATGAAGATTTTTTAAGCATTAGAAAATCTTCAATTCTCTTCTGCCGAAGCAATACTACCCGTTTACGAGCGGCTGGTTACGTGTTACGTACCCGTTACGTGTTTTTAAGCATATGTCTGGCAAAGTATTTCAGAATGGATTAAAAAATATGAAATTTGATAAAACTCCCTGGGATGTAGGGAGGAGAAATAGGTTCTCCCCGGGATCTTTTTAGAGTAAACCTCTTACATACAGCATCATCGAAATCCGTGTTTAAGGCAAGTTTTATCGTATTACGATTTGCCGGATTAAGCCGGAACATAAAAATTACTTATGTCCGTCTTTTGTTTTTTATCTTAACAGCCTACCGACTTTGTATTCATTGGATAAATTAGTTGCAGATTCACCTCCCTCTAATCGTTTGTTAATATCTTGTTTATTTTTCATAGAAAAATCAATACGCTTACGTTTAGGTATTTTTAATTGAGTTTTTACACAATTCGGGAGTTCGGATAAGCGGTCGTTCGGTTGATCGACGTTCGGATAATCGACGCTCTAATGTACAAAAATCTCACACATTCGTTAAAAAATTGAAAAAATCTAACACATTCGTTAAAAAAAAGCGTGGGGCCCGAAAAGTAAAAAAGTATCTATCCTCAAAACGTTGATTCGATGAAGACGCGCCCCACGCTTTTCTTTAACGAATGTGTTAGATTTTTTCAACTTTTTAACGAATGTGTGAGATTTTTGTATATTTATTCTGTCTAACAGTTTTTTTCGAATAATCCCTCGAGTTTGAATTTTTTTATTTTTTGCTTTTTAGTTGATTTTTTTATAATTTTAATTTTAGTCACTCGTTACTAAAGAAAAGCGTTTCTTAAATCAAAATCATAATTTACACCAATTACAGTTTTCGCAGTTTTTCCATAGTTATCTTCAAATGCTTTACTATTGCACGGTGTAGACCCTGTCAATTTCCACTCCATCCATTAAGGGTTATACGCCAAAACGAATTCTAATTTTAATTGCAGCACGAAACGTCTCTTCCGGTGATTTTTCGACTACGATAAAAATACGAATTTTTTGAATTCTAGTTTAGGTAGAAGTTTTGTTTCGTATCGTATTGAAATTTGACACCGATGAATCGGCGCCGATTTGGCGCCGATGTTTATATAAACAAATATATGAGCGTTTAAAATTTGAGACTTTATTGTTTATTTATGAAGCATAACGTAAATAATTAACGTAAAAAGTGAAATTATGTATAGTTCATATCATTAGCTACAATCCGTAAAAGTTTCAAACTTCTACATTTTAAAAAACTAACAGAATTTAAGCATTTTCCATAAAAATCGTTTTTTTTTTTAATTTAAACAATTATTAATAAACACACATTTTTTTTATTGACTATTCGTGTATTGTTCCGGCGAATGCAAATGTCTGCAAATTCTCATTCATTTGCATTGAAGAAAAGGCAGTCAAATTAACGTTTAAAGATTTGACGCAAACTATTGAACTACAGAAAAGCGTTTAAAAATAATTATTTTGTATATACAGGGTGTCCAGAAACTCTACCGACAAACGAAGACAGGAGATTCCTCAGATAATTTTAAGACAATTTAACCCAATTCACCTAGTCCGAAAATGCTTCCTAAGGGAGCTAGAGCTCTTTGAAGATGGCGCCATGTAATTAGTTTTTCTTAAATACCTCCAGAACGCTTCTATCTAGAAAAACGAAAATGTGTATACGTATTTACTTTCTAGAAATGAATCGATTCCATCCATTGCGAATTTCTAGTACCGGTCATAGGCGTCCGTTTTGGGTAGGGCAAGGGTTATTTTATCGTATAACTTTTTGTCTTCAACTTTTAAGCATTTTTGATACTGGATTAATAAATTGTGAGGCATTCTAGTACTAAAACTTACTCTTATTTTAAGTCGGTAGGACACCATTTCCTAGAAAAATCGACTTCAAAGTTTTTAGTTTTGGGAATTTGAAAAAAAAAATTGAAAAAAATTAAAAAAAACGATGTATTTTACCAACTTAAAGCAAGAGTAACTTTTAGTACTCGAATATCTCAATAATCTAGTGTCAAAAATACTTAAAAATTAAAGACAATAAAGTTATGCTATAAAATAACTGTTGATCTACCCCAAACGGACGCCTATGACCGTTTCTAGAAATTCGCCATTAATGAAATCGATTAATCTCTGGAATATCAATAAATGTACCAGTTTTCATCTTTCTAAATAGTTTTTTTTTAATCTTTTTTTTTTTGAAATTCAAAGAACGAAAAATTTTCAAATCGATTTTTCTAGAAAACTCTGTATCCTATCGACTTAAGTAAGAATACCTTTTAGTACTAGAATACCTCACAATTTAATAATTCAGAGTCAAAAATGCTTAAAAATTAAATACAAAAAAGGAAGGCGATAAAACAACCATTGCCCTACCCAAAACGGTACTAAAAATTCGCAATGGATGTAATCCATTCATTCCTGGAAAGTAAATACGTATACCCATTTTCGTTTTTCTAAATAGAAGCGTTCTGGAGGTATTTAAGAAAAACTAATTACATGACGCCATCTTCAAAGAGCTCTAGCTCCCTTAGGAAGCATTTTCGGACTAGGTGAATTGGATTAAATTGTCTTAAAATTATCTGAGGAATCTCCTGTCTTCGTTTGTCGGTAGAGTTTCTGGACACCCTGTATATATATATAAAAAATAAAATAGTATTTTGTTTTTTGACAACGACACCCGATTTGGGCGTCGAAACGTTAATAAAATTATTTTTTCAATTTAATTGTGGCTTATTTCCCATCTATATAGTTAATGTCAATTGGAACGATATAATTGCATATTGAAACCCACTTTTAAATTCCGCACAACTTTTTATAATAACAATTTTAAATATTGTGAAAAATAAAGGTACTTTACTCTTTAGCGGAATTCATATTATTTGAGATACCTCGTATAAAATTAATAAAATTTTGTTATCTTATAATTCCATCTTAATTAGACTATGTACACCTTTTTATAAAGAATAACTTTATTTCGTAAAATTGATAATAACTGAGTTATCGTAATAAAAATTTTTACAAATACAATTTTTTTTATTATTAGAAGAATGTAATTGCATATTATAACATAATTTTTAATTACAAATAACTATTCTTAATAACAATTTTCGATATTTTGGAATATAAAGGTATTTTCCTCTTGAGCGAAATTCATATTTTTTGATATACCTCGTATACTGTTGATAAAATTTGATATCTGATGATTGAATCTTAGGTTTTAGACCATGCAGAGCACTTTATAAGGAACTTTTTTCGTAAAATTGATAATAAAAAAGTTTCCTATATGGTTCAAAGTTACGCAGACACACTGTATAAAGTAAAACTATGACTTATTTCCAATAAAAACAGTAAATTCTTCTTCTTCTTTTTGTAAGTTAGACTGTTTTGTATGTTCTGCCTTTCCCGTTTTTTTTTTAATTCTCCATATTGTTTCATTCAGGCAACGGCTCTGTTTGATCTGTTCAGTTGATTTTCCACTTCTGTATCGAGCTTTCGGCAGCTAGATAGTGTGCTGTCTAGATATTTAAACTCCATGACAGGTTCAATTATCTGACCCCCCAATTATATTTTACATCTTAGTGGATTTGCTGTTACAACCATGCATTTTGTAATTTTTGGGGAAATTCATATGTATCTGGCAAAGTCAAAATAGCGCTGTTAGTATTAGGTATTATAAGAAAAAGAAATGACAAAATTTGGACAGCCAATTTCGGTTTCAATCAAATATTATACTTGAAACCTACTGGAAAGACAACATATGAAAGGTGCGGTGTTGTCCAATGCACAGTAGAAAAAAGGTTCCCAAACGCGGAAGATGCTGGGCATATGATCACTATAAAGGACATTGAAATGGACACAGGAGAGAAAATTACGTTAAATGTGGCGTAACAAACCACGAAAAAAAAAACAATAAGAAGAATAAATTGCAAATAGAAAGCAATATCCTCTAGAATAAAAAGAAGAAGAAAATATGAGCTTTCCGAGAAAAACAGATTTGGAGGCAGCCGATATGGTACATGGCTCATGGATAAAACTAAGGACCATGCCTTACCGAGACTTTTACTAAAAAAAGAAAACATAAGAAAGAAGAAATTTTGCGACTTAATTCGGGACTTAATTAACGAAATATATTTAAGCGGATTAATACCAAGAACATGGCTGAAGTCGACGTTTATTGCTTTACAAAAAAATCCTGCAGTGATTTCCGAACCATTAGCTTAATGAGCCATATTTTAAAATTGTTTCTAAAAATTATACATCAAGGGATATAATCTATACTGTGCAAAGAAAAAATCAGCCGTACACAGTTTGGTTTTCGAAATGCAGTGGGTACAAGACAGGCTTTATTTAGTATACAAGTGCTATTTCAACGATGTAGAGATGTAAATTGCAATATTAATGAATGTTTTATTGATTACCATAAAGCGTCCATTACAGTAAGGCACGACAAGCTGATGGATATATTAACCAATATTGGAATAAACACCTGTGATTTAAGAATTATCAGCAATCTGTACTGGAATCAAACATCATCTATCCAGACAGAGGTAGGAAAATCCGACGATATCAAAATCAAACGTGGGGTCCTTCAGGGATGTATATTATCACCACTGCTGTTTAACATCTACTCTGAGGAAATATTTCAAGAAACAGTGGATGGTGTTGAAGGCGGAATTCGAATTAACGGAGAATGTGTCAATAACATAAGATACGCAGATGACACGGTGGTATTCGCTAACAGTTCTGAAGCCCTCCAGGATTTAATGACCAGAATCGCAGAAGTCAGTCAGAAATACGGACTTTCACTAAACACTAAGAAAACAAAATGTATGATGATATCTCAGGAACAGCACTTTGGACGAATCAGTGTGAACGGTAAAGAAATAGAAAGAGTAAAAACTTAAACCTACCTTGGTACGAACGTTAATGAAAATTGGGACCGTTCCATAGAAATCAAATGTAGGATAAGCAAGATCTACATTTCAAATTATGGCTATTATATAAAGTTATTCAAATGTCATGATTTGTCGATACCCATAAAAATAAGGTTACTACGATGTTATATCTTTCCTATACTGTTGTACGGAGTTGAGTCGTGGACTCTCAAAGACGCCACCTGCAAGAAAATTGAGGCTTTTGAAACGTGGCTTTATCGTCGAGTTCTGAAGATATCTTATACCGACCACATGACTAATCAGGGTGTTTTGCTGAGAATGCAAAAAGAAAAAGAGCTTTTAATCACAATAAAAACAGCCAAAATGGAATACTTCGGTCACATCATGAGGAATAGTGAAATATATGGATTGATGCGACAAGGAAAAGTAGAAGGAAAGCGAGGACCAGGAAGGCGAAGGATTTCCTGGCTGAAAAATCTACGTACGTGGCTCAACACAACAACCACAAATCTTTTTAGAGCAGCAGTGTGCAAAGTTCAGATTGCCATGATGGTCGCCAACATCCGAAACGGATAGGCACTGCAAGAAGAAGAAGAATTTGGGAAGATCAAAAGCAGTACATTACCTAGCCAATATCGACTTCAAATAAAGAAATAATAGAAGGAAGTGGATGGCTGGTGATACGAATAAAAAATAAGAATAAGACTAGGCAGTGTAACGTTATGTTATTAGAACGCTATGTATCACCAAACAAGCATCGCCCAATCATAAAATAATGCTGGCTGTGATTGATTTATTTTTTAGCCTTTTAATTATGGTACACATAACCTGTATCTGGTATCATGGCTGAACGGACGTGTATCGTAACGCATATCAGTTATGAACAGAACATGTATTTGTATATCTATATATCGCTCAGAGGTAACCTGACCGTGTCACTTCTCAATTCGCCCTGTGGCTCTTCAAACAATTCGACAGCAGATCTTATTGAGGGCTAGGGTTATCTGTAGATCATGCAACTTACGTGTAGCTCTATGTATCAGAAATTACACTAAGAAAACATACAAACAGGAATAAGAAAATACGTAATATTATACAGTTTTTGTTAATCAAAAGGACAACTAACAGCTTCTGTTTATTTTTCAGTCAATATAGTTTCTATAACTTGCTAGGTACTACTTGTTTTTATTTAAAAACTAATGTGTAATTTTGCCAGATATGATTATGTTTTTTATTATTTTCTGACTATTTTCTTATTAACCGATATGACCTGATCTTTCCTTCTAGATTTTCTGACGTTCTTTCATCATTATCATCAATCAGCCAATCGCGTCCGCTGCTGGACATAGGCCTCCCTCAGTTCTTTCCACTGTTCTCTATAATAGGCCGCTTGTATGCTGCATGTAGACGGTCGTCTTCCTCGGCTTCTTTTATAGTTTTTGGGCCTTTATTCCATGATTCGTCTTGTCCACCGTTCATCCTGTATTTTAGCTAAGTTCCACTTAAGCGTCGTAATTCTTTCGGTGTCATCTTGAACTCCTGATATTTGCTTAATTTGTTGTTTTGTTATGTGGTCTATAAAGGCTGATTCACATTATAGCTCTGGTCATGGTCCGCTCACGATCAGCTCAAGGTTCGGTCAACTATTCTTACACGCATCTTAATCATGCTATCCGCACTAAACACGACGGTCAAGTTCCGTCCCTTTTTTTGACCGCGTGGTTTCTCCGAGAGAATATTTTGATCGTGGCTTGAGCTGACCGTGAGCGGAGCGTGACCTGAGCTATTATGTGAATCAGCCTTAAGGCTCATGTCCAGCATTGCACGTTCCATGGCTCGTTGTGTAACTCGTGAGTTTATTTGTGAATTTTTGTGTCACAGTGTTAAAGTCTCTGCTCCATAAGTTGTACAGGCAAAACACACAGGTTATAAACCTCTCGCTTGGAACACATAGGAATAGCACTTTTTAAAATATAGCTTAGTTTGCCAAATGCTGCTCATATCAGGCCCTTTCTGTTCAGCTCTAAATACTTTTTCCTCTGTGACTTCTTTTAAGGCTTCGTAATTGTTGACTCCCACTTTAAGGTCTTTTTGTTAATTTATCGTTCCATAGTTTTCTGGAAACGGTAACATACCCTCATGCTCTGTCGTGATTCACTTTTAACCTCAGGATACACTGTATATTGTTGCTGTTCGAAAACAGCGGTTATTGGGTTTCGCCTCTAAGTGTGTTGAGTACTCAAATTACCGTAACCAGCAGTCTTCCCCCGTTTTTCAGGAAACTATGCGGCATCCAAAAATATACTACATAAGTCCGGACGACAATTACTTATCAAATAGCTATTTTCCAAAACAATAGGGAGGTAGCTAATACTAAATTATTCAAAGAATTTTCTTTCCAAGTAAAAGAAAACAAAATAATTTAATGTACTGGAGATATAATGGAGAAGAAGGCGAAGCAATATGAACTGGAAAGAAACAAGTAAAAAAATAAGCATATGGAGATGAGGGAGAATCATTATCATTATCAATAGTGCAACAGTCCTAGTTGAGTCTCAACGTTCCTCAGAATATTTCGTCAGTTATTTTTGTTCATCGCTACTCACTTCTTTGGTGTACTTCTCAAGCACATTGAAGTGACGAAAATCGGCTTCTTTCTAGAGCAGTATCTTCTTCTTCTTTCTTCTTGAGGTACTAGTACACTTTAGAAGACCAAAAATAATCACTTTTTTCAAGAATTTTTTTCTCAGAACCTTTATATTAAAAATAAACATAAAACTTTTTACATATTAATATCTAACTCTTAAAGAGTACAAAAAATATATCTCTTTTTATGTATGCACGTACACTAATATTGTAGAGGGCGCAAAAGTCGAAGCCTCAAAAAATGATGGCGGACAGTTAATCTCAGGATTGGGATATCTGAAACAACAAAATCGTACTGCATTTGAAAAAGAAAGGTTTCTTACGTAACAATTTACCACAATTTGATCAAAAAATAAAAAATAAATATTTTTTAACCATGAAAAACTGAAGAAAAACGGGCGATTTTTTCACAAAATTTTTTCAAATTTCCGTGAAATCTTTTTTTGGCAGAATTTTTCACTAGCGGTAGTAAATTGTTACGTAAGAAACCTTCCTTTTTCAAATGCCGTACGATTTTTTTGTTTCAGAAATCCCAATCCTGAGATTAACTGTCCGCCATCGGAACTACTTTTTTTCGAGGCCTCGACTTTGGCGCCCTCTACAATATTACTGAACGTGCATAAATGAAAGAAGACATATTTTTTGTATTCTCTAAGAGTTAGATATTCATATGTAGAAGGTTTTATGTTCATTTTTAATAAAGATTCTGAGAAAAAAAAATCTTGAAAAAATGCTTATTTTTGGTCTTCTAAAGTTTACTAGTACAGGTTTAATCTCCTATCTAAAGTTGGATATGAAAATTCTTAGACATATTATGAAAATTCTTATTTTACTTACAGCAGCTTAGATTTTATGACCAGGAGGTTCGTCTTCTTTTTACATCTAATTTTTCAAACTCTTTCCTACGTTTGACAAACTATACCTTTTATTTTGCCCTCTATAATCAAACGCAGAACACTATAACGAGGACCTGTTACTATATGACCGAAATATTTAAGCATCCACCTCTTAGTTTTCTGTATAATTTCTTCCCTCTTATTAACCCTATCAAGGACTTCAATATTGCTAATTTTGTCTACTCATGATAATCGTAACTTTTTAAAATAACACCAACGCTCAAAAACATTCAATTTTTTAATTTCTAAGTGCTTTAATGTCCAATCCTCAGATCCGTACAGCAAGGTAGTAAAGAGCAGCACAAAAAAGTTAATGTGTGGTCTATTATTTCCTGAAATTCAATTGGATTCAATTCATATTATACTTGAAAATACTTTTTATAACTTGTCAAGGTAAGAAGTAAAATTGATGCAGAAGCTAATTGGTTCTATTAGGAGAATCTTCTACATATCCAGAAGGACAATACTGGACGTACATATGCCAGAATATCCTTAATATTATTGAAATGATCTTCATACATAAGGCGGAAATTCAAGAGTTTAGGTGACCTAGGATTACTTAGAAAGGAACTAGTTAGAACCTGTGAGGCTAAATATCTGTTGAAGTTCTTGGATTCTAAGCTCACTTGGAGCACTTATTATTACCAGTATAATCAACATAACTGAAGAATGATTCTGGAACTACATAACAGTAACAGGTAAAACCTGATGATTTAAACCAAAATTAACGATTTGATTATACACTACAATAGGGATGGCGGTTTTTGACAAAACACCGGATTTCGGTTATACTGGTTTTTTTTGCAAAAACCGGTTTTCGGTTTTTTTAATACAATAGGTTACAATGTTACATTTACAATGCACTTTAGTTTGCGATACTCCACTCGACTCGATACTCGATATCAATATGATCAAAATTAGTACTATCGAAAGAACGTCAATATCAATATAAATAAAACGCAATTTTTAATAATACCATTTTATTCTATTAATTATTATATTTATTTATTATTTTATTATTATTATATATTTATTGATTATTATTAAATATAATATAGCGTAATACTATGTATAATATGTATACATATTGCAATAATATACAATTTAAACCAACCATTTCAACTTATAAAAAATTTCCCAGACTCTTTCAAATGGGATTTAAGAAAAAATAATATCAACATAAATATTTTACTTAAAAATAAATTGGATAATGCAATTTATCCTTTATTTTTACTACCATCAAAAAAAATTATCACGTATTTCTTTTAACACTTTTGTATATTTGTAAAATAGGTACATTTTAACTCATTTAATACTTCCTGTATGGGTGTATTGTTTTGAAAACGTAGGGAAATTCTTGGAGTATTCGTAATCGGTAATTCGATATTCATAGTTAGAACATTATTTTTGGTAATCAAAAAAGTCATTCACCCACTTTCAATGTCAAGAGTCAAGTGTGAAAAATAGATGATGTTTGCGTCTACTTCAACCAGATCACTACTTATGTAAATATTATGATTACAAATACCTTTTCAACGAAATATTATAATAAAACTTAATTGTTCCTGGCTGATGTGAGTTTGCACTTTCTGTTTGCTTCTGTATTTTTATTTTATTTTATTTAATCAGTTAAGCCCATTCGTACCTTTCGGTGTTGGGCTTTCGGTGCTTCTGTATTTATAAAATAAAATTTGAATTATGGTTTTGTTTGGAATAATTACTTGATAATAATAATTATGATGAGGATCAAAAAATAATACCTAACCTAATCCTAATCACCGTAAAAACCTAATAACCGGTTTTTACTTTAAAAAGAAAAAACCGGTTATAACCGGGACAAAAAAACAACCGGTAAAACCGGTTATTGCCAAGTAAAAAAACCGGTTTTAGCTTAAAACCGGTAGGTTTTTCCCACCCTACACTACAACAAAAACGATAACATATATAAATCAATACTGGCGTGTATCCACTTTCACCACTATATAGAGACACACACTGCTACATATCACACAAACTGAAAACTCGAGGAACAGCACCACTAAAGGCTATCGCTTATTTCCCCCCAATATAATTACACATTTCGATAGTTTTTGACTATTTTAAAATTTAAAGCACAAAATTATAAAACACAATAAAATACCGGAAGAATGGAGAACGAGCGAACTAATTCTACTTTTCAAAAAAGGAGATAAAAAACAAACAAAACTACAAAGGTATGTATCTAACTTGTTAAATACTACCCTAAACTTACAACTAAAATTTAACAAGAACTAATAAAGTAGAGGATAAGTTTAGCAGATGCACAACAGGGTTTTCCTACTGGAAAATCCTGTACAAATGCAATATTCGTCGTAAAGCAAATTACTGAGAAATCACTAGACTATAATAGACCAGCATTTCTATGTCTGATTGACTTGAAGAAAGTATTTGACAGAGTGGGACACAAAGGTGTAATTAATCTTCTATATAATAGAGCAGTTCCAATAGAGATCATAAAAAATATTGAAAGTATCTACCAAAACAACAAAATGTAAGTCATAATATGTGGAGAACTTACAGAACCTATTGACATAGGCAGCGGTGTAAGATATAGGGACTCATTGATCCCTATACTCTTCAATTTAATTATGGATAAAATCGGCAACAGCGTCAACAGGAGAAGATGATACAGAACGATGGGAAAGAAAGAAGTAAAAATATTCTGTTAGGCAGACGACGTAATATTGATAGCCCAAGATCAAGATAATCCCAAGTAGCACCGAAAGGGGTTTATTAAGTCTTTTAAGGATGCTTTAAAACTGTAGAATAAAACTAAAATTAAAAACATTTGGTTTTTAAGTATACCTTAAAGTTGCAATAAAACCGCTTTCAGCATAAAAGGGCCCATTCTGAAAGAGGTCAAAAAAAACCAAAAATAAAAACCTTCTTAAAACTTTCATTTCTTAAGCAACTGGTTTTAAAGCTACTGTGAAGGTGCTTTTAAAACCATGTTAAAAGACACCTTAAGTGAAGGCAGTTTTATAGCAAACTTAAAAAGTTTCCTTAAATGGAGACTTTTAAAGACAATTTACCATATTAAATGATTCTTTAAACCCATATACTCCATATAGGCCAACAAATTTTTACATGTGTTATGATAGGTAGATACGTATTTATTTGTAACCATAAAATAATAAAAATTATATACTTGGTTATTTCGGACTGTCAAGGTAGAAAAATACTTACGCACTTAACTTTATTGATAATATTAACAAAAATAGGTCTAAATATCTCACAGGCCCTAAAATTTCCGACTTTTGGCGATTAAAAAATAAAAATAATAAAAAAATTTTAATCCGAAAAATATTAATTTGAAAGAAAAATAATTTTATCTACATTTTTAATGTTTTAATGTTAAAATAAATCGAATTTATATCTTTAAGACGCTTATTTATAATTTTTATATAAGCCTTATATTGTAATCTATCATGGCTTTCAGCATCTCCAGAAAGTCATATGGCCGAAATCCAAATAAAACTATTTGGTCTATCGACAGAGAATTGTTAAGATCAAATGGTTTTATTTTATATCTTTCCAAGAGCATATATCTTACATAAAAGCAAGGTTTCCTTGGAATTAAAACTTTTTAGTTTTAATGCTGGTGTCAATAATGCCACTCGGTTTTAATGTGAATCTAACCTAAAATCGAGGCGTCGGAGTGCTGTGTGTGTTGTATTTTTCTTTTAAAATGACCAGTTCGTTTATATTTTAAGTTCTTGCGACTTATTTCTTCCATACTAATTGTACTTCCACTTTTTACAACACATTACACCACTGTTTCGCTCTAAAACAAATGGCCGACCATTTTGGACCTGAAAGAAGAGGGGATGATTTTATTTTTATTGTTTCTAACAGAAAGCATAGTTTAGTCTTTACGATAACCAAATTGATTCACTTAAGAGCGTTTGGTTTTAATATAGCCTACTAATTGCTTTTAAGAAAGCAACTTTAAAAAGAACTAAAAAAATAGTTTTAAGGCATATGTTTTACTGACTTAATTGTCTTGAGATCAAGTAGTTTTAATAATAGGTATTATTAGTCATATTAGGAGAATCTTAAAAACTGCAATAAAACTAAAAGGTAACAAACTAGATTCTAATAAAACCAAACAGTACGAAAGTTCTTCATAAAACTGATTAGTTTTAAAGTGAACTGAGAATATACCATTTTAAAACTACAATAAGACAAATTATCTATTAAGATTATTTAGTCTTATTTAATACTCTTATTAGATACTTTAAAACTAGTGACAAATGCTTAACAGTTTTAAAGTTCTGGCAGTATATTTACAAGGTAACTTTAAAACAATTATCTTCTTATTCACCACAATAAAACCTTTATAAACCTTAAATAAAACTAAAATGTTTTGATTGTGCTACTTGGAATCTGCAAAGATTTGTCCACAGATTTAACAAAAAGAATTTATGTGTACTTCGTACGCACGTAAGAAGTTATACTTCTATTATAATAATATAATCTAACTTCATATTATGATTTCAACGAAATCAATATACCTATCTACTTTAAATAGTTTTTTTGTATTGTATTTAAATAATAAACTAATTTTAGAAAGAACAAAAAGAATACCAAAAAAAAAGGATATGACTTTGTCACGATTCGAACAGGGGACCTCTCGATCCTTAGGCGAATGGTCTACCGATCAGCTACCACCGCTTTTGTATTCAGTCGATCATTTCTCGGACATAATTACAATCACGGTGACAGATAAATTCATTTATTGACAATAAACATTTTCAATAACACTTATAAGAAGGAAGACAAATCTACAGACAAAAATTATAATAAATATATTTACTAAAAACACTAATAATATATTATTTTCACGCACACCTTATTTGCGCTACATAACTTAAAAGATGTAGCGACTAATACCATACTTTCGGTGTGCGCATGTGCCAGGGAATGTAAAAATTCACCTTCATGCCCAAAGTAGTATAACTTCAATAAGAGAAAAAGTATTCAATATGACAATTTCGTCTCAAAAAAACTAAAACAAGAGTATCATCAAAAAATAGTAATCAGTAAAGGACCAATCGGATGTAAAATAGAAATTGATGACATCGGTATTGAACAAGTAATGGAAATAAAATATCTTGGAATTACACGTAGATCTGTACAAAGTGAGAAATAAAGTACAAAAAGCAAATAGACTGGCAGGATGGCTTAATATAGCGAAACCGACATATTAACACAGATACGAACTCAAGAATTTATAAAGCCAGTGTAAGACCAATAATGACATACATCATAAACAAGACCCGATACAAACAACACAAAGATTAAGAAACGTCAGAGATGAAAGTACTGAGAAGAATTATAGGAAATATGCCGAGAGATCCAAAGAGGAGTGAAAACATTAGTAGAAAATGTAACGTGCAGTGTATAAACGAATGGCAATAAATAGAAAAAAAGAATGGAATAACTATATAAGCAGAATGGGGGAGACAGGTGTGGTCAAAATAGTAAGAGATAAATAATCAATTGATAGAAGTATCGGCCGACCGCGCAAAAGATGATGTGACAACCTTCCATAGAGGTATTAATCAGCCAATGAACAAGCAGAATTGCTTATAAAGAGAAGGAAGAAGACAAAGAGAAAATCAGCAAACGACAATTGTAACATAACATTGTGTACATGTATTTATAAATAAATATTTTGAATTAGACGTCTGTCTTTTGTGTTGTGCAAAAGTTCGCCAGTGTTACTTATGCTTGTCCAGTTCTTTATATTTCGCAGCCACTACATTTATTTGCGACCTACTCCGCTCTTGCCCTCAATCTTTTCTTGAATGATTAGTTGAGGGATTGCGTATTTTTTCCCTCTCAGGATATGGCCCAGGTATCCAATTTTTCGTGCCTTGATCAAGTTGAGCAATGCTCTCTCAGTATTTGCTCTTCAAAACTTCCTCGTTTCTCACCCTGTCTGTCTATGGTATGCGGAATATTCTTCGCAAGGTCCACATTTCGAAGGCCTCCAACTTATTAAAGGAAAATGTTTTCAACGTCCATGTCTCCATGCCGTTACATTCCGTGTTTAGTTCAATAAACTGTCAACACGGATGAAATGGCCCCGTCCCATTCAAATAGTGAAGCGAGGTTGCGGCCAGCATACAAGTGAGAGGTCCTAGATAGAGACAGAACATGCCATGGAAAATTTGCTACAAGTACCACAAGAGTTGCGCCAGATGTGATTTTATAAATCCCCCACTTAGAAACTACAATTTTCTCAATTTAAGCTCAAATCCCCCAAATTAAAATGTTTCCGCATTTTAATAAATTAGTAGTCAAATGTAGAGAACAGTAAACCAAAATTATACTACTTATCAACAGAGGGCCCTGGAAATATTTCATAGGTCCTATCTTCTTCGATTATATGAGAGTATAATATACAGTTCTATGTACATTCGCAAATTTAATTTCACATGACCCCTTATAATCTCCCATAACTCTCCCCCCAAAAAATCCCCCAACCATTTCTGCTTAGAAAAATTCCCATAGACGCTTTTAAATTACTCTAAAATTGTAGGAAAATACCCCAATCTGGCAACCCTGACTACCAGTATCAATTTCTTTGTTTACGAAAGATGGCGATTATCTTCCCTCTTTCCCTGGCTATTGCTCTCTCATTCTGGCCGCATTCAATTCGCTTCATGCCCATTCCACCCGTGTTCATTGGTTTAGTTAAATTGTATTACAATTTTGAGAAGCTTATTAAAAATTTATTTTCCCAGTGTAATATACAGAAGTGTGTACATCATGTATGTGGCAGCACATATACAAAGCAATATCAGCTCTGGATCTTTTAATAATTCATTGGTTTTATTCAAGGTAAAGATAAAAGACTGGATCACTAAAGATCCCTCCCCACGTTTGTTTGGCTTCTATTAATAAAGTACTTTAGATTAGATAAATGGTGTTTACAGCACTTTTTTAAATGTTAAACGAAACGTTACAAGTACGAACAATAAGCATTGTGTCTTGGAGCGATGTACATCATCAATCACATAAAGAAAGTCGCCACAGGCTATTGTAAATATTTGATACATTTAGATGTAAACAAAGCTAAGCTATAAGGCACATTTTAGGTTATGTTTTCAGGTTAAATAAGTTTTACTATGTAGGGTTAAAATATTCTGCCTTTAATTTCAAAATTTGCTATCTATAAACGGTCCTTCTAAATATCTAAATATCGATCATTTTATTAACTTCTTTCCTCTAAGATACGTAATTTTATAAAAATAAAAAAGATAATGCATAGATAGTCTTTCACAAGCTACAAGTAAAGATCATTTAGAATGCTATTGGCAGTTCTGCGAAGGGCTTAATAAACTAAAAAAAACTTTAGTTCAAACTTTAAAAAGTTGTTTCAAAACTCTTCGTCGAAAAGTTACTTTGTACTGAAGGCTAGGCAGATGATCTATTCATAGCAGTTAGTGGTAAGCATGATAGCATTATTTCTGATTGCATGCAAGACCCTTTAATCGATCTATAAGAAATAACGAACGCAATCAACAAGCCGTTAGGAAAAATATACGGAACTTTAACACTCTAAGAAACAACCAATTTCATAGAACAAAACAAAAGCCTAAAAGTTCTAAACCAAAAGTTAAAGGCAGGAGTTACCATTAACAGGCAAGAATTACTAGTTAAACAAGGACATACCATCTATAAACAACAAGAGATCCTAAAAATCATCAGATACTATAGAACATTTTATAGTCGACATGTTCACATTCCAAAAGTAGATATATCAGTAATAGAAAATCAAGGATCAGAGAAACTTCCTTATATAACCGAAGCGGATATTAAATCAGCATTAAAATGTACGAAGAACAACAAAACATCTGGAGAAGACGGCATTTTAAATGAAATGATAAAACAAGGACGAAAACTCTTTATAATGTCTGCCTCTTAGGAGGAATTACACCAGAAAAATCGAATTGTGCCATTATAACATTATTACATAAAAAAGGAGATATAACAAAATTGGAAACCACAGATCTATCAGCTTGATATCTCATTTATATAAATTCCTTATTTATAACTATATAATAACTAACAGACTAGCCTAACCTGGATTTTCACCAACCTCTAAAACAAGCTGAATTTAGGGGAGGCTTTGGAACTAATATACAAGTAATAAAGTCCTACATACAGAAAATTATAGAATGCAAGCCATTGGTATTATTATTTGAAGACTTTGAGAAAGCATTTGACTCAGTTCAGCATAGCTCTATTTTAAGATACAGATACAGATTTGCCGAATGCAGCATTGATTATAGGTGCACAACTCTCCTTCGGAATATATAGCGCAGAATATATATTATATACCGCGGAATATATAAAGCGTAGAATATATATCGTCATATCCCGGCGAAAAGTCACTAACTGACATTTTGTGAAAAAACTCATTAACTTCGCCGATCGAATGAAATTCATTATATCTTTCTATTATAAAAGTCACTACTTGCTGAATGTGTTTCTAAATGAATATTTCTGTGTGTTGAAAAATCACTAACCCGTTAATACAGAAAATATTAAGCAGCCAAAAATACCTAAGTGACTTAGTAACTTTTTACATACGAATAAATTGTAGAGATATGCGTTAAAACTCATTAATGGCACTTAGTGACTTTTTCCATAATAATAAACCACTGCTGTGTTTGATTTTACTCTTCTATTTCTCAGTTATTAAGATGCAGTTAGTGAGTGAACACGTATTATTTTGCTAAAAATATTCCTTGGTGACGTTACTTGTTAGTATTGTTATAACAACTGATTGTTGAAGTTTAATAGTTAAAAATATATGATTCTGTTGGGAATAATGATGAGTTGATGAGAATACACCTCTAAAGAAAGTTTTTTCTCGATGTAGAAAAGCTGATCCCTTTAAATGGTCAAAAAATATTGAGAAGAATAATAAGTTTAACTGTTTGCCCTATAAAACAACGAAAGGTATAAGGGTATAAAGGTCCCACAACGAGTAAACTGCCGATCTTGTAAATTTAAATGCAGTCAAAATTTTTCGGAAATGGATAGGATCAGCATTTGTAAAAAGTACTGGTCTTTTTCTAATTATAAAAGACAAAAAGATTTAATTTTCAAAATGGTTCAAACAAAAGAACCGGCAAGACCTTTCGCAAATGTTTCAAATAATAAAAAGAGAAAGTGCAGCAGAGCATACTTTCTTATAAGCAATGAATATGGAGTCTGTATGAATTTCTTTTTTCATTTTTCTTTTTACAATTTTTCATTTTTTGTGTCGATAAAGGATCAAGGTACCCACTGTAGTAAATTTAGGGACGCAAAACGAATAGATTCTGTATCACCTGAATTAGAACATAAATACAATGCCCACTTAGAAAGAAAGAGGCAGGCCACAATTGTTAAAGAAGGAGATGAGATCCGATCCGAAAATGACCTCTCATTTATGTCTGCAACGCTTGACTTCCAGAGTGTTCTTCAAATGCCGTCTGGTGAAGAGTATCTGTTATATTACTGTCGTAAACTCTGCCTTTATAATTTCACTGTTTATGAGTCACGGTTTCCAAATGAATCATATTGCATGCTGTGGTCTGAGGCGAATGGTAGAAGAGGCAGCAATGAAATGGATACAGGTTTAGTGCAGTGGATTAATGGATTTCAAAGGAATGTTAGAGCTTTCATTGTTTTCAGACACTTGTGGAGGTCAAAATCGCAATCAGCACATCTCTGCGCTTCTACTGTATTTGACCCAAACTACTCATATTGAAATCATAGAGCAGAAATACTAGATTCCGGCGATTTTTTCATGGAAGTTGACAGCATGCATAGTGCCATTGAAAGGGAAAAAAGGCATGTGTCTGTTAGTTCTGTTATGGAGTGGATGAACAGTATAAAAAAGGGCTAGATCAAACAGAAACTAAAGCTCCGACAATCCCCACCATGTCAAACAGCAGCATTTTTCTGATATCTTGGATCTTAGAGATCTTTCAAAACGCACAATTAAAAATCGTCTGAAAGATTAGAATGGTAACATAATCAGATGGCTTGAAATCAAGTCTTTGCGATATGAAAACGCCAATCCAGACATAATAAAATTTCGCTACAGTCACACAGAGTCCTACATTATACTAAATGTACATGGAAGAGGTCGGCAAAATTGTGTGAATGAAATTAAAGCTTACAATCAACTGATGCTTATTAGTAACCAGAAAAAGGTGAACTTGATGAAATTATGTAAAAAAGAAATTAAACCAGAGAAACTGCATGGATAGTATTCTTCTCTACCAACAGCCAATAATATACCAGATACAATAACCGAGCCAGCCGTTGAGGATGACGAAGAAGAGGAACTTTTTTGATATTTTTTTATTATAACGTATTTCGATGTTTTATGTAATAAATATAATAATATGTAATAATTATATTGTTATGTAATAAATAGTTATTACCAAAATTCATTATTGTTGTTTATGCAAAAAATCACTAACTGATATTATTGCACAAAATACATAGCAGAGTAGCTTCAAAGTATTAGTAACTTCAAATTAATAAATATAACAACCGTAAATACACCTTAAACCAGTTTGTGATAGAAAATTTATAGTGAAGATTTTATATTTAACTTCAAATATCTCCATAACAATAAAATGTTAATTAGTGACTTCTCGCCGGGATATGACGATATAATATCCGCAGTGGCAGTGTACTATGACGACACATAAAACAAGAGAATAGGACTAGCATGGGCAACTTGCACAAAATTGAGGGAAGTCCTTAGATCAGATATGACCATGTGCTTGAAAAGAACGTCTTTAATTATTGTGTACTCCCAGTTCTAAGTCAAAAGAAAAAAAAAAGAGTAAGAAAGAAAAAGAAAGAGAAAAATAAAGAAAGAGTAAAAACGTACACCTACCTTGGTACGAAGCTTAATGAAAATTGGGACCATTCCTTAGAAATCAAAACTAGGATAGAGAATGCAAGATCTGCAAAATCAGGTGACTAGGATGTTATATATTTTCCATACGGTCATGGACTCTCATAGACGCTACCTGCAAGGAACTTGAGGCTTTCGAAATGTGGCTTTACTACGTCACTAATCAGGATGTTTTCTTAGAATAAAAAAAGAAAAAGAGCTGTTAACTACAATAAAAAGAGCCAAAATGACCTCGGTCACATAATAAGGAACAGAGAAATATATAGATTGAAGGAAAAGTAGAACGACGTAAGTAGAGAAAACGCGGACCAGGAAGGCGAAGGATTTACTGACTGAAAATCTACGTACAACAGAATAACCACAAATCTTTTCAGAGCAGCGGTGTGCAAAGTACAGATTGCCTTATGGTCGCCGAAACGGATAGGCACTACAAGAAGAAGAAGAAGGTCTAATATTTACCATCAAATATTAACATGGATAAAGCTGAAACGGTTCAAAAGAACTCAAATTTTTTGCCTCATCCAGAAACCAAAAATCGTAAATGTACTGTAACACATTTTTGTCTTACCCTGTAGACATAAGAATATCGCTTCATATGCCAAGTAAATACAAGGAATTTATTTCTATTCCGAAAAAAAAAAAAATATGAAAAAAATTTTTTTTAAGAAACGCTATCTTTAGTTACGAGTGACTAAAATTAAAATTATAAAAAAAATCAACTAAAAAGCAAAAAATAAAAAAAATTGCAAAAATCTCTAACACATTCGTCAAAGAAAAGCGTGGCGCGTCTTCATCGAATAAACGGTTTTCGCCCCACGCTTTTCTTTAACGAATGTGTTAAATTTTTTCAATTTTTTTATTTTTTACTTTTTAGTCTTACACTTTTCAAACATTAAAATATATCGTCATATTTCTTAAAATATCGCACACCTAGTTCAATTGTGCCACAACTGCAAAAAATTCGAATTTTGGGTTAAAGCTGTAAAATATTGCCTATATAATGGCCCATCTAATGCAATACAGCCTGAACTAAAATATTGTTTGGATAAGTATAAAGTAAGTTACTTCGGTATTTCACTGTAGGGTTTTTGGAGGTTTTGAAAATGCAATATTGCCATAACAGGGAGATGTGGCGATAATATACACTGCCACAATACAACCGATGTAATTCAATACGTTCAATACGGCCACAACTGCAAAAATCAAGAGAGATGTGGCGATAATATACACTGCCACAATACAACCGATATAATTCAATACGGCCACAACTGCAAAAATCAATTGATTTTTTCATTATATTGCCGCCGTATCTCCTAGGTATCGTTTTATAAATGACTTTCTTCACAATGCAATATCGCCATAACTATCAAAATAATAATGACGTTTTATTTTTAATAAATTGTAATAAGATCTAGCCAATAAGTGTATAATTTGCTACCTAAATTGTAATTTTGAAGCAAGTCATTCTCAAAATAAATTATTTAGAGGGCAAAACGCGTTTACTACAGAACGTTTTGCTCATTTCTCGAGAATATTGTGTTTTGCACTTGTGGCACTATTGAACTAGGTGTGCGATATGCATAAAACATATGATGTACTAACATGAACAGTAGTCGGAATCGGCAAAAAATTTGAAACTTTATTGTTTATTTATGAAGAATAACATAAACACTTAACATAAAAAGTAAAATTATGTATAGTTCATATCATTAGCTACAACACGTAAAATTTTCAAGTTTTTACATTGTAAAAAACAAGAGAATTTAAGCATTTTCCATTAAAATCGTTTTTTTTATTTAAACAATTAATAAACATAAAAAAAATTTATTTATTATTCGTGTATTGTTATTCGAGTATTGTGTATTCGTGTATTATATGCGAATGCATATATCTGCAAATTTTCATTTATTTGCATTGGAGAAAAGGCACTCAAATTAACGTCTAAAGATTTGACGCAAACTATTGAACCAAATAAAAGCGTTTAATAATAATAATAAAAAAGGTGGGAATAATTATTCGATACGGAATTGTAGTTTTGTTAAAAGAATGACGTTGGGTATATTATTTTACACTCATAGGTATCTATACTAAATTTACAATCAAGATGCAGTAGAAATAAACAAACCAAGATACGTTAAATTCTACTGGGAGCACTCCCGAATCATAATTTACAACGTATAAACATTGGAAATCATGATTTGGGACATACAATGTATATACATTGTAAACTATGATTTGGGAGTGCTCCCAGTAGTATTTAACGTGTCTTGGTTTGTGTTTATTTCTACTGCATCTGGATTGAAAATTTAGTATATCTACATTCGATTTCCTGTGTTTAAATTCTCGCCCGTTCAGTTGTGATGTAAAAAAGGGTTACATTGTATTATAATGGTCTTTGGCGCCACGATTTTTGGAGTTTAGATACACATCTATAGATACACGCTAATATCAGTATCAGAGAGCACAGGTGCCGAATCGTGGTATCAGCACTATTTTTCTTGAGAACTGTGGAACTGGGAGAGGTTTGCTTACTTTGCGAACTGATTTTTGATGGCGCCCTACTAAGTAGGTTGGGCTTAGAATATGTTTTGTTTTTCCCTATTGGTCGATTATAAGTGTAGAAAGCTTAGTTATTTTTTTATTAGTTAATGATGGAAGAAGGAAGGATTAGGCTTTTTTGTTATTGGTTGATTGGATGAGTAGGGTAGAATGAGAGAAAGGGAATAGGTTTAGGAAGGAAGCGTTTTGGTTTAAGGAGATTGATTCAAGTTGGAGATCATGAATTCAAGTTTGGGCATTCAAGTAAAGAGGTTGGTTGAAGCCTCGGCAGAAGCCGTTGTGGCGGTTTTCTGAGAAAGTTAAGTTCAAAGATTAAGTTCTGACGTAGTTCTTAATCAAGTTTTTTAAGTTCCTGAAAATGTAGAATATTAGAAGCAGTACCTATGTAGTGTTAGAAACTGTTCTCCTTTCGTGACTTGCTAGTCACAAGCCAAATGCCGCTGTTAGGCAAAGAGCCAGTTTATTTTAGTGTATACTACACTACCTAAGTTTCTTTTTGTGAGCAGTTATGGATTAAGTGCTAAAGATAATCCTAATTACCTCAAAAGTTATTTAAATATTTTAAAAACTCAACATGAGCAGACTCATTTGGAAGTTGATTTATTTTTTCTGAAACTTTTCATGGAAATAAACATTTTTATAATACTCCTTATATAAATTCAGTGAAAAGTGAGTTCTTTGGACATTCACAAAATAAATAATAAGGACAGGACTATATAACAAGGTATTGTTTGTAAACTTTTTTATCGTTTTTGTAAACAGGATCTTTAATATTGTACATCTACAAAAGTATTAGAAATAGTAGATAATAAAAGGTACAAATAATAGTAAACAAACTATTTATTTTAACCGAAAAACCGTAATATTACAATATACAAAGAAATTAAGATACGTGTTTCTACAACGAGATATTCTTCTAGACTACTGTATCGAACGCAGAACTAACACTAACATACAGTTCTGACATTCACATCCCTTGTAACATGTGCAACCTTAGGTAAGAGTTTATCGCCCTAATGCATTCGGAGAATTGGCCCACCCATGAAGGAAGACCCCACATGTGTATTATAACACTTAACAAAAATAATAAAGTTGAATTCCAACATCCCCTCGCAATTAAAATTATTTTTGAATTAGTCAAACAGACCCCCTTTACTACTTAAGTACTCTAACTTAACCCTATTCAGCGGCTTAGTCAACATATCAGCTATCATATCCTCGGTAGGACAATACTTAAAGTTAACAACCCCTTTTTCATGCAATTCTTTTACGAAATGGTACTTTGTATCGATATGTTTTGTCCGATTACTGAATTTGTGATTTCCTAAAAGTTTTAGACAGCTTTGATTGTCTTCGTATATAACTATTTCCGGCTCTAAACCCACAAATTCCTTTATAACCTGTTTTAACCAAATTGCTTCCTGACAGCCTTCAGCCAATGCTATGTACTCTGCTTCAGTTGATGATAGAGACACGCAATTCTGTTTTCTACATCCCCAATTTATAGGCGAACCCCGTAATAAAAATATATACCCGCTATTGGATTTTCTGTTCCCCTTGTCTTCTGCCCAGTCAGCGTCTGCATAGCCGTATAATGCATTATCTGTTCCTTCTTGTCCTAAAATAAGCTTTTTATATTTAGTTTTCTTTAAATATCTTAACACCCTCTTTGCTTCGTTCCAATCTACTTCTTTTGGATTTCTATTCTGTTGACTTAGTATGGTGACGCTTGCCAATATATCCGGTCTAGTATTTACCGCAATATATAATAAACCACCAATCAGTTGTTGGTATATTTCACTGTTTTTCATCGGCTTCTCTCTGCTAAGCTTATAGTATCCAACATCCAGCGGTATATTAGACTCTTTTGCATTTTTCATCTTAAACTTGTTCAGCAATTTGTCAATATAACTGGCTTGATTTAAACTATATATCCCTTGATCGCACCTTTCAATCTTCATACCTAGATAATTTTGTAATAATCCCAAACTCGTTATTTCAAAATTACATTTTAGATTCTCTTCAAATGTATCAATTACCTGTGTATCCTTTGCTGCTATTAAAATGTCATCCACGTATATAAGTACGTAAACCCTTTCATTATTTATTACCTTGATATATAAACATGTATCAATATTGCTTTTACAAAAATTCTCTTTAGATAAAACTTCATCAAGCTTTTTGTTCCAAGTTCTGGCAGATTGTTTCAAACTATATAAACTTTTATTTAATTTGCAAACACAACTTGTATCCTTTTCTTCAAATCCCTCAGGCCGTTTCATAAAAATTTCTTCTGACAGTTCTCCATTTAGAAAGGCTGTTTTTGCATCTATATGCCTTACTATGAGATTTTTTCTCCATGCCTCTGTCAATAAAATTCGAAGAGTAGCTTGCCGCGCAACCGGAGCGAACACTTCATCGTAGTCTACGCCGAACTTTTGGCTAAAACCCCTTGCTACCAGCCGTGCTTTGTACTTCTTCGAGCTTTGATCTTCGCCTGTTTTTAACTTGAATACCCATTTACATGAGACTATATTCTTTCCCTTTGGTGCTTGTATTAAATCCCAAGTTTTATTTTTCCTTAATGACGTGATTTCCTCTTCCATAGCTTGCTTCCATTTTTCACTATCACTTCTTTTAAGCGCTTCTTTAAAGTTTCTAGGTTCTACTTCTTCGAGTTCTGTCAACTTTGCTATGTAGCGCTCAGCTGGAATACCTTTATTTATTCTGCTAGATCTACGATCACCTGAATTCTCTATATCGAGATCTGTATCTAATTGATAGTTAGAATCACCGTCATCGTCATGGGATTCTTCCCAACTTAAGATCTCATACGTGTTAGATGTGTCCGTAGAATTTTCTATTTCCTCCGTGTTTTCAAAATTTGCAACCTCTCTGTCTTCTACGTCGTTTGGCTCTATTTTTTCCCGTTCCATCATGGACCCAATGGATATTTCCTCACTTTTTGCCTCCTTTTTCTTGACGCATATATTTCTCTTGGAAAACACCACACTACGGCTAATTGTAATACGTTCTGTATCTACATTTAACAATCTATACGCTTTTGATTCATCAGAGTAACCTACAAATATCAGTGACTCACCTTTTGGATCAAATTTATCCTTCATTTTTTCTTTGGGAATGTGGCTATAAACCGTAGACCCAAATATTTGCAAATTCGACACATTCGGTGTTACTTTATGCCACAATTCATAGGGCGTTTTTTCTTTCGACTTAGTAGGTAATCGATTTTGCAAATAATTGGCTGTCACTATCGCTTCCCCCCAAAATTTCTTTGCTAAACCCGCATCGATTAACATACACCTAGCCATTTCAACTAGAGATCGATTCTTTCTTTCTGCAACCCCGTTTTGTTCTGGAGAGTACCCCGTTGTATATTGAATTTTTATACCTTTACCCTTTAAAAATTCCCTTAAATTATTATTTACGTACTCGCCACCCCTATCCGACCTAATTACTTTTGGAACCCTACCTAACTGATTACTCGCAAATTCTATAAACTCTTTTATACATTTTACCGCTTCATTTTTATGATTTAATAAATATATTGTTGTATATCTAGAAAAATCATCAATTAAAGTCAAAATATAACGTTTACCCCCTGGAGTAACAGTCTTCATGGGCCCGCAAATATCCGAATGTAATAAGTCAAGAATATTAAATGTATTGCTATGAGAAAATTTTGGAAAACTCTTACGTAAAATTTTACCTTTCATACAGCATTCACAAGTTTCCCTAATCCTACAGTCTGTCATATCAATCCCGACTGCCATTTTCTTTTCCATTAAGTGTTTGACTGCATCCATGTCCCTGTGTCCAAACCGTCTATGCCATGCATGTTGACAGTTGCTGGAGTGCTCCACAGCACTCAATCCATGGTCCACAGTTGAAAGTTTGTATAAGTCCGGTGAAGGCACCGCACTCGCGACGACTTTTCCGTGTAAAGCGATTTTACACTCGTTTTTATCGAATTGCACATTATGTCCCGCACTTGTTAGCTTTTTCACCGAAAGCAGATTTGAGTCTAATCCCGGCACATACAACACTTCGTCGATTTTTAAATTTTCCACTCCCGATCCAGTCACGCACTCAATAAGTCCTGTTCCTATACCCTGAACCTCGGAGTATTGCCCTTTCTCCGCCAAACTTACAACGCCTTTTCTGCTACCGTCAAATTGGGTATAGAATCCTTTGTAATTAACCATGTGGCGTGAAGCTCCTGAGTCCACATACCACGAAGCAGAATCCCTTTTTCCGTCCCTTGAGCTATAATTGACCATAAAACATGCATCATCAGTACCTTCAGTGACTTTATTGGCCTTTTCCTTCTTAAACGCTTTGTACTTAAAGCAATCTCGTTTAAAATGGCCCTTCCGGTTACAAAAATAACACTGCCTTGCTTCTGCCCTTGCAGTACCATTATTTTTGTTACCCTCGTATACTGACTTCATCACCGACTCCTCCTGATTTCTTCCCAAAGCTCCCTGACGTCTCCTGTACTCATCTATTAATTTACTCGTAACAAATTCTAGAGTAAATTCAGTCGATGGCCTACTTTCCAGCGCTGTAATCAAAAAACTGTATGAGTCTGGAAGACTTCCCAGCAAAATTGCTGCTGTGAACCTGTCCTTAATTTCTTCCCCTAAGGCGGCCAGTTTATTCAACGATTCTAGGAATAAACTAATGTGTGCTTCCATATCACCATTCTCCTCTAGCCATAGCCTACAGATTTGCTTTAACAAAAACACCATACTAGACAAACTTGATTTCTGATGATACTCCCTTAGCGCTATCCACGCATCGCGCGCGAATTCCCTGTTCCGGATATGCACTAACTGATAACGTCAACAAGTAAGGCTATAGTTGACAAAGCCTTATCATTTTGTTTTTTCCAAGAACTGCTTCGATCTGCTTCTAATGGTAACTCACTCGAAACTATTTCCCATAGATCAGCATTGATGAGTAACATTTTCACTAAATAACTCCAAGATTGATAGTTCTTGCCGTTCAACTTTTCGACGTTATATTTCGCACTCTCCGCCATTATGTATTCGGTTAACACGAAAATTTCGCGACTGTACACTTTTAATTATTATCTTAATACAGGTGAGCTAACAACGTAACTGAGCCCAGAACCTATTAGAAATAGTAGATAATAAAAGGTACAAATAATAGTAAACAAACTATTTATTTTAACCGAAAAACCGTAATATTACAATATACAAAGAAATTAAGATACGTGTTTCTACAACGAGATATTCTTCTAGACTACTGTATCGAACGCAGAACTAACACTAACATACAGTTCTGACATTCACATCCCTTGTAACATGTGCAACCTTAGGTAAGAGTTTATCGCCCTAATGCATTCGGAGAATTGGCCCACCCATGAAGGAAGACCCCACATGTGTATTATAACACTTAACAAAAATAATAAAGTTGAATTCCAACAAAAAGATCCATCATTTTCTTTTTTATTTTTAATTTTAATAAAATTTATTTCATTTTGCAATAATGTTTTTTGATTGATAATATTATTATCTGATCCTTTTCTCTTGTTTCAAAATGATATTCAACTGAGAACACTATAGTAAGTCGTGTTATATTTATATTTATGTAAATGTGTTTGCATCTTATGATAACTATATATTTTTATTAACTTTTTACTTGAGTTATTTTTCTTTAAAGCTTCATGTATATTTCGTCTTTCGTTTTCTATTTATTCAATGGCGCCCCCAAGCATTTGTGTTTCTATTATATTTAAAATCTATTAGGAATCCACACCCCTAGATCTCTGAAGACAGAGCTACCGAGGTACTCTGAAAAGTTACGTAGCACCAAGTATAGATATTTTTATGTTTGTTTAATTTGTTGTGTTACATATTATTTTTTTTGCCTGTGTTATCCATACGCTGGTGCTACAAAACTAATATATAATTCAATTTTTATTTTCGTATAAAATAGTTTTTTATATAAATGTTATATCCCTGATATATGTAACGGTGAAAGAATGAAAAAATATATAGTTATAGGATTCCTCCGAGTTGTTCACCATTAGAATAGCACCTCGGGTTGTATTCAATCATTCAATAATCGCGACACAAGTGATCGAGTGTCGAAAACGCGTAGCGGGTAATCAGTAGCTGCTGCTGAGCTGAGCTGGGCTGGGCCTCTGGCAAATATCGGTTCTGTATAAAAGACCGAACAACCGGATTCTTAACACTGTTATTACAATACCGTTTTCATGTAGCTAAAAATAGGTTCTAGGCGGGCATATAAATTTTAAAAATTGTTATTTTAGACGTTTAGCATTAATAGTATCACAAGAGAATTCCAAGGTCACCAAAATCACTCGATTGGATACACAATGTTCCCAATTTGTTGTTTATTTGCTTAAAAGAGTATCAGTTAAATTTTGTGTTTAAATGGGATTAGCCAACCACAAAGAATGCATCCAAAACCTGCAGAAAATTCAAAAGAAGATAATAAAACTAGAACTTATAGCATGGTATCAGCTAGGAAAAGTAACGAAGAAAACTATAGTAGTCAAAAAGATATGAAAATAGAATAAACACTACAGAAAATATTAGAGAGATGAACTAACCTGGACGAGCGTATAACCAGAATAGAATATAGCACCAAAGGAGCTATACCTAAAAGACTTGGTAATGGCGGGTAGTTTACGAATAGTACAATTGAATGGAAATGGCATCTTGAAACATCAGCAACAACTACAAGCCATACTAGAAATAGAAAAAATAGATATATGCCTCATTTCTGAAACCCATTTCACGAATGAGTCATATATTAAATTTAGGGGTTATAAAACTTATCATACTACTCACCCTGATAATGCAGCCAAAGGAGGTAGTGCAGTAATAATAAAAGAAAATATTATGCACTATCAGCAAATGGGATATAGAACTGCAGAATTTCAGGCCACATCAGTAAAAATTAAATGTAAAAACTATGAGGTAATCGTCACAGCGGTTTACTGTCCGCCAAGACATGTAATCAAGAAAAATCAATATGTAGACTTCCTGACCAGTCAAAGATATAGATTTATCTTTGAAGGAGACTTCAATGCAAAACATACGCATTGGGGGTCACGACTGACTACCACCAAAGGGAAAGAATTTTTGGAAGCAATGAAATACATAAAATGTGACGCAATAGCAACGGGAGAGCCAACATACTGGCCTACTGACACAAATAAAATCCCGTACCTTATCGACTTCTTTGTAGTCAGAAATATCTCAGCAAATTACATAGAGGTAGAAGAGACAATGGACATGAACTCGGACCATTCTCCAATTATTTTTACACTTAGTGACTTCTTCTTCTTCACGTGCCATATCAGAATTAGACATGTTAAAATACTGACTGGAAAAGTTTCCAAATAGTCCTTGAAGAGAAGATTAACCTCTCAGTTCCATTAAGAACCATTGATCAACTAAAGACAGAAGTAGAATTACTCAATAAAAATGTACAACAAGCTGCTTGGAACAACAGCAAAACAGTGTCGATAGAAGAAAAGGAAATAACTACCCGAAAGAAATCAGAGAGATGATAACTGAAAAAAGAAAACTTAGACGCAAGTGGCAACAGTCTAGAGCACTAGTTGATAAAACGAGATTAAATAATGCCACACAACAATTGAAAAGAGAAATTCAAAGAATCAAAAACGAATCGGTTAGCATCTACCTAAGTGAACTATCAAATGATAGTACTACTGATTACTCACTGTAGAAGGCTACTAAACGATTAAAAAGGCCAATCTTACAGATTCCACCAATGAGAAACACTAATGGTAGCTGGGCAAGAAGCAATATACAAAAGGCTAAGAGGTTTGCTGACCACCTAGAAAATACTCTGCAACCAAATGAAGAACAAGAAATAATAAACTGGGAGCTCCCTGGTCAAGCAAGTTGAAATGGAGATTATCCCTGTAACTCCAAAAAAGTGTATATGGATATATAAGAAAATATAAACCCAAAGAAAGCTCCAGGATTTGATCTTATCACTGGAAAAGTGTTAAAGCAACTACCAAGGGGAGCTATAATAAAATTAACACATATTATGAATGCCTTCTTTAGGTTGAAGTATGTACCAAAGATATGGAAGGTGGCAGAGATTATAATGACATTAAAACCAGGAAAACCTTCACAAGAAGCTTCTTTATATAGACCTATTTCACTGTTGCCTGTCATGTCGAAATTATGTGAAAAATTACTCTTGAAGAGACTAAAACCAATTATACAGCAAAAAAATCTAATTCCTAATCATCAGTTTGGGTTTAGAGAAAGCCACTTAACGATAGATCAGGTGCATAGAATAACAAATATAGTAGAAAAAGCTCTAGAAGAACGAAAAGTCTGTTCTACATTTTTTCTTGATGTAGCGCAGGCTTTTGACAAAGTGTGGCATGAGGGATTATATCACAAAATGAGATGCTACTTACCAAAGCAATATTCTGAACTCGTAGAACCATATATTATATCCGGCACAAACTTTCGAGTTTTTTTTTTGGCATGGGCTGTCTCCACTCAGCCA